>NC_053027.1:370827372-370897856 GCF_003073215.2 Triticum urartu | reverse complement strand
AAAGAGGAGAGATGACAAGCTCTCACGGTCAACGAAGGTAGACCTCCTCCCAAGACGTTCCGATCAGACTCGGTATCTCGGTAACTCAAGACATTCGACAGGTTAAAACAAGACCAGCAACACCGCCCGAATGTGCCGACAAATCCCGATAGGAGCTGCACATATCTCGTTCTCAGGGCACACTCAGATGAGACATCCTACGAGTAAAACCAACCCTCAAGTTGCCCCGAGGTGGCCCCGCAGTGCTACTCGGTCGGACCAACACTCAGAGGAGCACTGGGCCGGGGGGGGGGGTTAAAATAAGATGACCCTTGGGCTCCGGAAACCCAAGGGAAAAAGAGGCTAGGTGGGAATGGTAAAACCAAGGTTGGGCATTGCTAGGAAAGCTTTATCAAGGCGAACTGTCAAGGGGTTCCCATTATAACCCAACCGCGTAAGGAACGCAAAATCCGGGAACATAACACCGATATGACGGAAACTAGGGCGGCAAGAGTGGAACAAAACACTAGGCGAGAGGCCGAGCCTTCCACCCTTTACCAAGTATATAGATGCATTAAGATAACATAATATAATGATATCCCAACAAGTAAATAAATGTTCCAACAAGGAACCTCCAATCTTCACCTGCAACTAGCAACGCTATAAGAGGGGCTGAGCAAAGCGGTAACATAGCCAATCAACGGTTTGCTAGGACATGGTGGGTTAGAGGTTTGACATGGCAATTTGGGAGGCTTGAAAGCAAGTGGTAGGCATCGTAGCATTGGCATAGCAAAAGAGCGAGCAAACTAGCATAGCAAAGATAGTAGTGATTTCGAAGGTATGATCATCTTGCCTGCAGTTGTCAGAGTTGACTGGATCCTCAAAGCAAACTCAACGGGCTCCTCGTTAGCGAACTCGTCTCCCGGCTCTACCCAAACAAGACAAACAAGCAACAAGGATACAATCAACCACGTGGCAAAGACGATGCATGATGATATGCTATGCGGGATGCGATGCGGGATGCAAAATGCAAGATATGACAGGAAATGCATGAACCTGGCCTCAACTTGGAAAACCAAGTGTGCCACTGGAAAGATGAGATGAAATCGCTTGAAAAAATATAAAGAACGCCGGAATCGGAGTTACGGTTTGGAAATGGCAAGCGATTCAAATATGACACCGGTCTGCGATTTACAGCAAGTAGCATCTAAATGCAATGAGATGAACATGCTACAGCAACCAAACATGACAACAAAATACATGGCAGGGATGCACAAGATGCTTAACAAAAGTCTAGCACTGAGCTACGACCAATTCATCCATTAACAGGTTCAAACAAGCATGGCAAAAATCGTGAGTGTTCGGATACTAGAGTAATTCATGATATTCCTTTCCTTGCACAGCTTTCCCTAATGCCGAATATAATCATGCAGCCCGCCCCGGGCCGAACTCAACGAGTCGTCGAGCGGCTCCCTGGATTCTTTGGACGTGAACTCAGTTCCGCCCGCTGTCTCCCCCCGCACTGGATGACGCCGAAGTGGCGTCACAACGAGCTCCGGGGCAGGAGGAGGTGGTCCTGGAGGAGCCGCAAGGCGACCTCCCGGACTCCAGGAGTAAAGGGGACAAGACCCCCCTAGGGCTCCAAGTCCGGCTTTGAGCCGGACGCCGTGCCGGAATCTTCAACGATTCCGGACCGCGGCGAACTCCTTCAGGACCCGTCCAACCGGAGGTGCCGGACAATCTGCTGGAGGTGCTTGAAGGCGCCTCCATCGACGAGGAGCACCGTACTATTATGAGTACGGTGATCCAGAAGGTTCAGTCCGGAGCGGACTGAGTGAAGCTTGCGCTAGCCTCCTAACAGGCTTCGAGGTAAGTAAAAATATGTAAAAATATTACCGCATAGACAGTAGCCCCTGATGCTCTGTTTGGCGTGTTCGGAAAGAAAAGCCGAATAGAGGATCTAGTAAATTTCGCAGGAGTCTAATAAAGAGTCAATATGCGTATGCAGGCTTCGCTGCTAGCCACCGCGCACTGACTGCGGAGGTGGTGTCCTGAACAGGGACTCGAGCGGACCGAGCAAGAGCTCGGCCTTGCCAAGCGGCAGCTCGAGGAGAAAGAAGGTAAGAAATACCTTACAGAAAAAGGGTGCCTATAGAGAGGCGTGATTGCAAAAAATAACAGGATTGTACTGCTTATTGTAGGGGCGACTGAGGTGGCGACCCTCAAGCAGGCGCTATCTGAGGCCGAAAAGAAAACGGCCGCGGAGCGCACCGAGCGAGAGAAACTTGGGGCTCAGGTCGGCGAGGTGCAGCAAGAGCTTCAGGCTCTCATGAAAAAACATGAGAGTTTGGAGCTTGAGTCAAAGACCCAAGCGTCCGAGCTCGCGACGGCCCTTGAGACTGCCAAGTCTGCCAAGGCCGAAGCCCAAAAGGCCCTCCAAGAGTTGGAGGAGGTGAAAAAGATAGCAGCGGGTAAGGCATTTTATGCAAAGCAGAAATATAAAAGTAAACTACTTGTTACTTACCCGAATCCGGAGCTCTCCAGGGGCATTCGCAGATCTTCCCCGCAGCGTATCCGATGCCGCCGCATTCTACCGAGCGAAGAGGGCAGCTCGACGGAGAAGGTGTTCTGGTCTCAGTATGCTGAGGCCGGACACCCTGTGCCCTTGAGCGACCAGCTGAAGCAGCTGGTCGAGCTCCACAAGGCGGCCGAACAGGCCTGAAGGGCTTCATAGTTCGGCTGTGGCCTGGAGAGGCCCTGCCTGGGAGCTACTTCGGACTGGTGCGGCGGCTGGTGGAGGCTTGTCCAAGGCTCGAGGTCATCAAGCGCTCCGTCTGCATCGAAGGTGCCCGTAGGGCCCTTGCCCGTGCAAAGGTGCACTGGGGTAAGCTGGACGGTGAGAAGCTTGTGAGGGACGGGCCGCCGCCGGGGAAGGAGCATCGCAAGCCCGAGAACTACTATAAGGATGTTCTTGGGTGCCCGCCTTGTGGCGGATGAATGTACCAAGGATGTAATTTTTGAATGAACTCGCTCGATTTTATCCTGTGCGCTGAAAACTTGTTCATATGCGCTAAGCAATGCTTATTGAATTTAAAATATTATTTTCTGTGCGGCCGTTTATCAAAAATTGAGAGATGGCCAGTCGTCGGCTTCTGCCCCCATGCCACTAGTGCTGGGGTGTTCGGTGATAAACCTGTGCGCTCTTTTTCCCATGTTTGGGTCCTTCGAGGGAGGCGCTCAGCACGACGAACCAGGCAATCGGACTATAATGCTTGAACACTCTCACTTAGCCATAGAACTTTATAATTTTAAATTTCGGCGAAGCCCCTAGTTCGGAAGACCGAGTTCGGGGCGCTATCCACGCCTTGGCTGGGGTTATCCAGCTCCTCGCTCGAAGCGGCATAAGTTTTAGGGACTCGAAAAACCTCTCGAACAGCGACCGGTCTCTCGCCTCATCATGACAGTCAGTTTTAGCTTTCTCCACTGAGGTGCTTAACCCAGCTCAACCGGGGCACAATCGCAGTGGTTCTCCTAGTGCTACCTTAGCCGATATAGCGGAACGTAAGGCACCAAAACATAGGAGCCGGGCAAACCCAACTATTGACCCAAATCATGATTCGGAGCCGATGCATATAGTGCTATAAGTTCGGGGTGCCGCACTTGTGAAAGTGTACGGACTTCTCACCATATTAAAGGGTACTGAAGCCCCTGGCGTACTTGCCGTACCACAGTGTACGGGTGCAACATGTCATTAATGAACATATATAAAAGAGATATAATGCAAAAGATAGACAAAAAGCTATGCATTGTATATAGAGAGGCTATTTATCAAAGCCGAACGATACAAATAGTGCGGTAAGCAAAAGATATTGGACTATTCAGTATGTCCTGACCAGGGGCAGGCCGCGGAATTGTATTTAAAACAGGTATACCGCTCGTAACAGAGACCACCTGGGAGTTCCATAATGCGGCATGGCTTGTCTGCCTCCCTGGATCTTGCATCGTTTGTGCGGCAGTCGAATTGCCGACAGGTCGTCCGAAGTATGGAGTCCTGGAAATAAGAAAAAATTAAAAAAAGAATCCGGCAGCCCCTGTAGTACGTTTTAAGCCGTATTTTGGGCGTGCCGTTATTGTGCCCCTTCCCCTGTGCCCATGGTATTTCAAGGGCGTAGTTATGTACGCGAGGTACTGGTTTCGCTATGTCGCGAGAGCTGGGGTTGGGGCCGCATTGCTACGCTTGCTCAGAGTGTGCCAGGCGGTCTTGCTGTGGTTACTCCGGGCGCGCTTGGCAGTGTCTGGCTTTTTAATGGCCGGACTGGAGAATTGCCTGAGAAGGCTACTTTGTACCTCCGCTGCGAGAGCCGCCATATGCTCCTCCGTACGGAGGGAGCGTTCGGTGTTTCCGTTGACCGTAATGTCTCTCGAGGGCCTGGCAATCTTGAGCTTGAGATATGCGTAGTGCGGCACCGCATTGAACTTTGTGAATGCGGTCGTCCGAGCAGGGCGTGATAGCCACTGCGAAACGGGACTATATCGAAGATTAACTCTTCGCTTCGGAAATTGTCCGGGGATCCGAAGACCACGTCAAGTGTTACTGAGCCTGTACAGTTGGCTTCTACACCTGGTATAACGCCTTTAAAGGTCGTTCTTGTGGGCTTAATCCTTGAGGGATCTATGCCCATTTTCCGCACTGTATCCTGATAAAGCAGGTTCAGGCTACTGCCGCCGTCCATGAGGACTCTTGTGAGATGAAATCCGTCGATGATTGGGTCGAGAACCAATGCGGCGAAGCCGCCATGACGGATGCTAGTGGGATGGTCCCTTCGATCAAAAGTGATCGGGCAGGAGGACCATGGGTTGAACTTTGGGGCGACTGGCTCCATCGCGTATACGTCCCGTAGCGCACGCTTCCGCTCCCGCTTGGGAATGTGGGTTGCGTATATCATGTTCACCGTCCGCACTTGTGGGGGAAAGCCCTTCTGTCCATTGTTGTTCGGCGGCTTGGGCTCCTCGTCGTCGCTGTGCAGCCCCTTGTCTCTGTTTTCGGCCCTTAACTTGCCTGCCTGCTTGAACACCCAACAATCCCTGTTAGTGTGATTGGCTGGCCTTTCGGGGGTGCCATGTATCTGGCACAAGCGATCGAGTATTCGGTCCAAACTGGACGGGCCCTGAGTATTCTTTTTGAATGGCTTTTTCCGCTGACCGGATTTATAGCCTTTGAATCCGGCATTGACTGCCGTGTCTTCATTGCTGTCGCTGTTAACGCGGCGTTTTGCTTATTCCGACGTGTCCTGCCACTTTTGTCCTTGGTATCCGAATTACCAGGGTTCTTTGATAAGTTGTTACTGCGAGCTAGCCAGCTGTCTTCTCCGCGCAAAAGCGGGTCATGAGTGTCGTGAGGGCTGCCATAGGATTTCGGCTTTTCCTGTCCCAGGTGCCGGGCAAGCCACTCGTCGCGGATGTTATGCTTGAAGGCTGCTAGGGCCTCTGCGTCCGGACAGTCGACTATCTGGTTTTTCTTTGTTAGGAACCGTGTCCAGAATTGTCTGGCCGATTCCTCTGGCTGCTGAATTATGTGGCTTAAGTCGTCGGCATCCGGCGGTCGCACGTAAGTGCCCTGGAAGTTGTCGAGGAATGCGGCTTCCAGGTCCTCCCAAGAACCGATTGAGTCTGCTGGCAAGCTGTTAAGCCAATGCCGGGCCGGTCCTTTAAGTTTGAGCGGGAGGTATTTGATGGCGTGTAGATCATCGCCGCGTGCCATGTGGATGTGAAGGAGATAATCCTCGATCCATACCGCCGGATCTGTTGTGCCATCGTATGATTCGATGTTTACGGGTTTGAAACCCTCTGGGATTTTATGATCCATTACTTCATTCGTGAAGCATAGCGGGTGTGCGGCGCCTCTGTACTGGGCTATATCACGACGCAGCTCGGAAGAGCTATGTCTGTTGTGTTCGGCCCGGCCGGATTTGTTGTATCGAGTGAAGATCATTGTCACATGCCGTAGGGCGCCTACGCGATCCGTAGATCGATCTTGTTTGTCTTGCCTTATCCTCCAGTATGTCTCGCAGGTCGGGCGCATTTTTCCCGTGCCTTAGTTGAGCGGCGTCGGGGCATGGCTTGGGTGGAGGGCCGAGAGGCCTCTCTGTCGCGGCCGCGAGGTGGCCGGTCTGCCATGTCATGCGCTGGTGATGTAGGTGCTTCCTCCTCTGATCGGGGTAGCGGCCTGCGCTTCGGGTAACTCTTGGAGGGGCGTTCGAGTTCATACTCTTCGGCCGCAAGGACTTCAGTCCATCTGTCAGCTAGCAAATCTTGGGCAGCTCTAAGCTGTTGCTGCTTTTTCTTGAGGCTGCTTGCCGTGGCTAAAAGCCTGCGTTTAAAACGCTCTTGTTCGGCGGGGTCTGATGGTATGACGAATTCGTCGTCATCGAGGCTTGCCTCGTCTTCGGAGGGAGGCGTATAGTTATCATCCTCGACCTCTCGGTCTGCCGCTCTCTCATGAGGGCTGGCTTCTCCATCTTCCTGTGCCGAATCTTGCTGAGGTGGGTGTTCTTCGGCGCTATCCGGGGTAGTATTATCTCCCGTGCCGGAATCACCGTTTTTGCTTTGGCGGGATTTAGAGCGGCGCCGCTGACGCCGGCGCTTTGGCTGTTTCTTGGGGGCGTCATCCCCCTGTTCCACATCTCCATCTTTTGGAGTATCCACCATATATATGTCATATGACGAGGTGGCCTTCCAGCGCCCTACAGGTGCTGGTTCCTGTTCGTCTCCTAGATCGTCGTCCATGCCGTCGATGTTTCGGGTCGAAGTCAGCAGTGTCGGTTAAGTCGTCGACAGTGGCTACGAAGTGGGTGGTGGGTGGGCTTTGGAATTTCTTTGTCGTCCGTATCCCAACCTTGCTGACCGTAGTCCGGCCAGGGCTCTCCTGATAAAGAGAGAGACTTTAGAGAATTCAGGATGTCGCCGAAGGGCGAGTGCTGAAAGATGTCCGCGGCGGTGAACTCCATGATCGGCGCCCAATCGGATTCGATCGGCAGGGGCGCGGGGCGGCAGCTCGGAGAGGAATCCGGCTCCTCGGAGTCACGGGCTATGCGGAGTGCGGGGCTGGAGTTCGGCTCAATCGCCTCTGAGATCGCAGCCCCTGAGGCAGCGTCTAACCGCTGATCCTCGATCGGTGCAGTAGGCTCCGAATCAATGGTCGGAACCGATGCGTGTGCGGCCTCACATGGCGCTGTTCGGTGGTAGAGCTATATTGCCCATGAGAAAAGTGGCGCACGCGTTGGTGTGGCTAAATCGTCGGGATAATTAGTCCGCGTGTATCGGTGTAGGTTTAGGCTTCCAAATGATGAGGAGGGGCATAGCTTTCGCATCTGCTCAAGGATGTCACCTCGTAGTTTAGGCTTCCAAACCTGACCTGATGGCCAGGGGCGTAGCTTTCGATCTGCTCAAGGTGGCCAAGCGAATTGGCCCGCAGTGCGAAGCCGCCGAAGACGAAGATCTGTCCGGGGAGAAAAGTCTCACCCTGGACTGCATCGTTGTTGATGATCGAAGGAGCCATCGGGCCTAAAGGCGACGACACAGAGCAACTCTCAATGAAAGCACCAATGTCGGTGTCAAAACCGGCGGATCTCGGGTAGGGGGTCCCGAACTGTGCGTCTAGGCCGGATGGTAACAGGAGACAGGGGACACTTGTTTTACCCAGGTTCGGGCCCTCTCGATGGAGGTAAAACCCTACGTCCTGCTTGATTAATATTGATGATATGGGTAGTACAAGAGTAGATCTACCACGAGATCAAGGAGGCTAAACCCTAGAAGCTAGCCTATGGTATGATTGTTGTGTATGGAGTTGATTGCCTACGGACTACAACCCTCCGGTTTATATAGACACCGGATAGGGTTAGGGTTACATAGAGTCGGTTACAATGGTAGGAGATCTTGAATATCCGCATCGCCAAGCTTGCCTTCCACGCCAAGGAAAGTCCCATCCGGACACGGGACGAAGTCTTCAATCTTGTATCTTCATAGTCCAGGAGTCCGGCCGAAGGTATAGTCCGGCTACCCGAACACCCCCTAATCCAGGACTTCCTCAGGTAACAAGTAACTAAAGTAAACAAGGTGCAGCCAGGTGGCCCAATCCTTTTGTAGCAAAGGACAAGCCTGGAGAAACTCTTATTAAAGCAAAGCGCTCCCAAGGACACATGGGAATTGTTGTCAAGTTAGTTTTCATCATGCTCATATGATCCGCGTTCGTTACTTTGATAATTTGATATGTGGGTGGACTGGTGCTTGGGTGCTGCCCTTCCTTGGAGAAGCCTCCCACTTATGATTAACCCCTCCCACAAGCATCCACATCTACGAAAGACGAATTAAGATGAATCTAACCATAGCATGAAACATATGGATCCAAATCAGCCCCTTACGTAGCAACGCATAAACAAGGGTTTAAACTTCTGTCACTCTAGCAACCCATCATCTACTTATTACTTCCCAATGCCTTGCCCTAGGCCCAAACAATGGTGAAGTGTCATGGAGTCGATGTTCACATAACACCACTAGAGGAAAGACAACATACATCTCATCAAAATATCGAACGAATACCAAATTCACATGACTACTTATAACAAGATTTCTCCCATGTCCTTAGGAACAAACGTAACTACTCACAAAGCATATTCATGATCATAATAAGAGGAGTATTAATTATCATTAAGGATCTGAAAATATAATCTTCCATCGAATAAACAAACTAGCATCAACTACAAGTAGTAATCAACACTACTAGCCACCCACAGGTACCAATCTAAGGTTTTGAGACAAAGATTGGATACAAGAGATGAACTAGGCTTTAAGAGGAGATGGTGATGGTGAAGATGTTGATGGAGATTGAACCCCTCTCGATGAGGGGATCGTTGGTGATGATGATGGCTTTGATTTCCCCCTACCCGGAGGGAAGTTTCCCCGGCAGAACAGCTCCACCGGAGCCCTAGATTGGTTCTGTCCAAGTTCTGCCTCGAGACTGTGGTGCTTCGTCCCGAAAGCTTCCTTCTATTTTTTTCCAGGTCAACACAAACCATATAGTAGAAGATGGGCATCAGGGGCTTGCCAGGTGGCCCACAAGGACGGGGGACGCGCCCAGGGGGTAGGCCGCGCCCTCCATATATTAATTAAGTAATAATGATTGCTTGTGTGATTTATTGTGTGAAATTGAGTGAAATTTGAAACTTTTTGAAAGTTAAATGAGAAGGAATGAAATGACTTTCCCAAAATTTCACCTTGCATTTATGATCTCCATGAATTCATATTCATTTCATCACAAAGCCCGAGAGTGATGATGATATGACTTCTTCCATTTAAATAAATGAAAAGTATTTTAAAAAGATTTGAATTCCATTTGGAAATATTTCAAATTCAGAAACTTTATGCAACTCAGTGAGTTTCATGAGAGAAGATAAAATGACTTCTTCAAATGCTAAGAAAGAGAGTTGGAAGTTTTAAAGAATCAAATTTAAAGTCCTTTTGTAGTTATTTTGAAACCCACTTTCAATTTGGAGTTATTTCGTTTTTATTCAAATTATTTTTTTCCAAAAATAAAATATGTGGAAAATAGGGTAAAATGATTCCCTATAGTAGAAAAGTGGAGAAAAATGAATTTGAAATCATTTTTGTATTTCAAAAATATTTTTATTTGGTTTTTAAATGAAACAATAGCACTATTTTCTTTATTTAAATCTTTGTGGAATTTATTTGCCGATAAAAATATGTTCATCTTTTAGAAAACCGTTTTTTGAAAATTTTGATATATAATATGCCTATATAAATTTTTATATTATTTTCGTTATTTAGTTTTCTTTTTCTGTTTTTATTTTTTTAAATATGTCGCCCACATGCGCAGCGTAGTGGCAGCGGCACCCCACTTTTTTCCTACATGGGCCAGGCCCAGCCAGCAATTTTCTTCTTAGTTTTTTTCTTTTCACTTTGGCCGAATAAAAAAAATTGCAGCGTACGTGCGGCCGGCCCTGGTGCTTTTTAGCCCATGCGATTCCCTTCGTTTTATTTGTTCGTTTACGTTTAGTCCCACGCTGCCTAGCCTTTGACCCATAAACCTCTTTTCCATCTATAAATATAGACCCATAGAGTGTTTAAAAATTATTCGATTCGGGTTAAATCAATATTTTGGTTTGACTAGATTCACTAAAGAAAAATATATTTTTGCTCTTCGGCGGGAATTCTGGAAGTCGTCTCCTCTCTCCGAAGTCGTTTTTTCTCTATCTTATAAAGGTATCTTTCTTCGTATTTTTTATACTTTGATAGCTTATTATTTTCGGACTAGTTTATGGTAGAATAATTAGATTTATAAATTAGTCCCTGTATTTACATTTTAAGAATAGAATTCTTAGCCATAGCCTTTTTCTTTCGTAAAACTGCTTGACCCTAATTTTTTAAATAGCCATAACTTTTTACTCTTTCATCCAAATTAGATAAAACCAACGCCTACATTTTCGTCTTCATTCAACCTATCTAGTGAATCTATCAAATAAACCTTTTGCAACTTTCAAATTTTGAAATTTGTGCACATTCATATTCAAACTTCTTTTGATCATATCCTTTTATTCGTAGCTCCGCTTCCGATGAACCCAACTGCATCAGATTCGTATTGTAGTAATCTTTCCGTTCACACAATTAGTATCATCTTTCCAACATATACTATTGATCTTATGTAGTTACACTACTAGTCCACCAAAGAGTTGTTACACGACATTCTAAGCAGATTCAATGCTATGTTGAATCACTTGATCCATTATTTTCAATCTAGTAATTCTTTTTCCTACATTTTCATATTGACTTCTGATATCCAGTAGCATAATTAGTTTCAACTTTTGATCTTTTCAAATTTGAACGATTCAAAATTTGAACTCGAAGCTTCACTTGATCATATCTTGTAAACTGTGGCGCTTTCTCAATTGATTCCTTTTTTCAAATTGAATCCCTATGTGTAATCTAACATCTTCAGTCATCACCACACTTTTTCCCCGAAATTAGAGTCTGATCTTGCAAAATAATTTGATTTGGTTCTATTGGAGTTTTTGCAATGTTTCTTTGCCTTTTCTTTTGGTTCTTTGAGTGATTGCTTATGTGTGGTTATAATTGCTTGCTTAAGATAGATTGATCGGAGTGTGATGAGTAGAACTATCAGGAATTATGAATGCGAAGAATCTTCATCAACAGTACAAGGCAAGTTCACACTTTGATCATACTCTTCCTATACCCAGTTTTACTTGCATTAGTTTCACCCTGACAAATTTCCATGAGTAGGATTGGGAATTGGGTTTGCTATGCAGTTCATGAGGTAGGAACCTATGATCGTTGAAACACCCGGGATATTCATTATGTTATATATTGCTTAGTCATGCTTGTAGACGTGGATTGGTATGTGAGATTCATGAAAGTTGCGAGAGTTACAATAATTAAGGGTTAACTTAAGGTGGCTACTTTAATACACATCTAGGTGGATTGGTTGCGGGCACCTGGGGAATTCAATGGTGTCCTAGGAGATCCCGGGGTATCCATGTGATCATCCTATGGAATGCCACCCAGGCTCAAAGGGATCATAAGATTATTCATGCTTAGAAACTTCTGTGTGCAGCCACAAGCCATTATGGGTTGTGGCATAGTTAAGTAAGTTGTGGGAAATCTTTCCATGATAGGCTAGCAGGTGTAGGGGATTATAGGTGTACCAGCCTATCTATCGGTTAAGGGGACCTCTTCAAAAAGACTGTGTCTCGATCATCCGGTTCTCAAACATCACGCAGTGCGAGGAATTCAACGGAGGTGATCGAGTCTTGTGGGGAAAAGTGTGCAAACCTCTGCAAAGTGTATAAACAAATCATGATTTGCCATGTCCCCAGTAATGGACATTTCACTGTAACATCCCAAATTTTCAATTTGAAATGTTATACATTAGAGCATCATGCATATCATATTTTATTTTGCATTTTGGTTGATCCTAGAAATTATACGCAACTCAATGACCCACGGGGAGAGTTGGGGATTTCGTTATTTTCATATTTGAGTTCTCTCAAATTTTGAGAATAGGATCATTTGATTATATTTATTTTATCATCAATTATTTCTATTACAAAAATATAAGAGAGGGAATAAAATGACTTTCCCAAAATAAAGAAATATTGAGGATTTAATAATAAAATCAAATAAGATTTTATTTCGGAGTTTTTCGGTGTTTTATTTGAATTTAGGAAAAATGTGCGTTTTTCAAAATTGCATTTAGGGCCCAAATAAATGTTCACCTTGTGCGGCTTGATTTTAGAAGCCTGTGAAAATTTATTTCGGAATTTTTGGAGTCCGTTTAGTATTTCTTTTCAATTTTCTTCCGAGCGGAATAACAAAAAAAACGAACCGACTTCGGGCCGTACCCGAGCGGGACACCGCCCGGGGGCAGCCTTTAAATAGCGCCGCCCCAGCCCATCAGCCCCGCCTCGATCCACGCGCGCCGCCGGAGCCGCCGCCGCCGCCGACGATCCCGCCTCCCGAGGTTCGTCGCGCCTCGTTTTCCCTGCCAAAAAGAGAAAAAAGAGAGAGAAATAAAAAAAATCGGCGTTCGTCGTTTTCTTTTTCTGATTAAATCCGCGATTTTTCTGATCGGATTCCTGATCCGATTTTCGTTTTAGTATAACTTTTCGCTCGTTTATCAGAATCAGGCGATTCAAGCGCCTAGAGTTTCGTCTCGAAACCCTCTATGCATTTAACCAACTTAAACAAGATTTTTCTACTGTAAAATTTGCCCTAGATCCAGATACTAGAACGAAGTTGTTTTCTTCGTCGTTTGACCTTCGTTGCTTCGTTCGATTTGATTCTTTTTGCCAACCGGAGTTCTTAAGTTGAACCTTCTGGTTAGATCTCTTATTTGAGTTTTACCTGTGCATTAGATGAGTACTTATTGTATGCTTGTTTGTTTGTCTGCGATAGAATACTCGGAGTGCGCCGCTTGTTACTTCGAATCGCTAGGTTTCCCGGATCATCAGCAAGGCAAGTAACACTTTGATCATACCTTTTCTACTACCCAGTTTTATTGCATTAGATCAATCCTCACACATTTCATGATTAGGATCTAATTAAATTGTGGGATGGGAAGTAGATGAGGTAGTACCTATTACCTGTTTATTATCAAACCTTTGGGAGTTACTTCTACGTTTGCTTATTATGCCATGCTATGCTAGTAGACGTGGATTGGGTGAGTGATATCCATGACAGATGTGAGATTGTATTAATGGTTTATCTAAGGTGGCAACTTAAACACACATCTGGGTGGATTGAGGCACCTGGGTATTCCAGGACTTGCCTGTTTTCTTTTGGACCGCCACCGAGGCTCAAAGGGATCATGAGACTATTCATACTAGAAACTTCCGTGTGCAGCCACAAGCTATTATGGGCTCTAGCATAGTTGACTAAGTTGTGCGAACTCTTACAGTGGTAGACTAGCAGATGTAGGGGATGTAGGTGGTACGGTCTACCCGATCGTAAGGTGCTTAGCGCTTCTAAAAGACTATGTCTCGGTCATCCGTCTTCTCAAACACCATGTAGTGCGAGAAACCAAACGGAGGCGACCGAGTCTTGTGGGGAAAAGTGCGCAAACCTCTGCAGAGTGTAATAAACTAATCATGGTTAGCCGTGTCCCCGGTTATGGACATCTTGAGTATCTAGTACCTGGATTTTCATGTGAATCTCAACATGTTAGTCTAAAATTAATTTTGTTGGGTTATGTTTAATGATGATGCTTAATTGGGATTGAGAATGCTGTCAACCATTCTCAATGTTAAACAACCACCATGATGTAATTAAATTTTATTCCTTTGAATTAGGGAAAAATTGGCTTTACGCAAAACTGTAACCATAGATATTTCCACCAGCCAAATATGCATATAGTATAGCTATTTCATTCCATGATTCTCTATGTGTTACCTTGCCAGCATATTCCATGTGCTGACCCGTTTTCTGGCTCCAACGTTAATGTTGCAAACTTTTTAGACGACGATTAAGGAGTTTTTAGGTCGTGGTCCTATACTCAGTGATACCGTTGGAGTTGATGGACTCACTTATCTTCCAAGCCTTCCGCTGTTATCGTTATTAGATGGCCTTAAGCCATACTTATTGTAATAAGTTCTCTTTTGAGACACTCGATGTAATAAGTGTGTGATTGCTACTCTGTTATAAATCCTCCGAGTACTGTGTGGTGTCAACATTACTGATCCAGGGATGACACTGGAGCACAGAGATCAGACTGTTTGAGGTCTGGTCGCTACAGAGATGGTATCAGAGCACACGCTGACTGTAGGACACGACCACTAAGCTAGAGCCCTAGATAACTAGTCCCTCTCTTCTCTTCTGACCTCTCATCTTTTCTACTCTTTAGGATGGCGGATGTAAGGAACAAGTTCACACAACCGGATGAAGATACACCCTTTGGACGACACTTGAAGGAAGTCACTAGATACCTGAACATAGGAGTATCAAGCTTCACGGGAACCTACAACGCCACTTTACCTGAAGAAGAGCGCTGGATGATTCAAGTTCAAGTTCCACGAAGGACGTTCATGCTAGTCACTGAGCCCATAGAATTTTCTTTTGGTGCACCAACTTGGAGTCTAGGAAAGAGTATGGCAGCTCACATCGCCATGGGACGCATTGGAGAAGTCTACCGCAAGGATCCCAAGGATACTATCTACCAGATTTGTGGGCGCCGAGATGAACACTAGGAGATGATCAGCACCAGGAAGGATAGATCAATTGCAGCTTTTATCTAGGAGTTAAACCAGCACATTCGACGACAGGAGAACCAGATGTGCGCCGACATGATAGATCTGAAGAAGGCTAAGACTAGAATCAAGGAACTGGAGGAAGAACTCAAGGCTACACATGAAGATTATGAAGAGGAAATTGAAGTATTGGTGGAGAAGAATGACGACCTGATCAAGAAGATTGGAATATTTATGGGAGACCCTACACCCATGGACGAAGACGAAGAACCTCAGGAAATTAGCCCGGAAGACTACATCATCGACGCCACCGACTCGGAAGCAGATAGTAGCGATGATGATTATGTTGATGAAGCTGGAGCGGATATTATGGAGTCTGCAACCGAAGAATATTTCTAGTAGACCACCTCATCAGTAGTAGTAGTCCACCATGTAAATATAGTAGTCCGAGCACTTTTGCGATAGATAGATCGATTATATGCCCTTGTTTGATTGATTGAAGTGAATTGTTTGTTTTTGCCTCATGTGCATATGGGTAGTGTTTTCTCTTTAGACCCCCTCTATTCTTATATCTCATCTTTTCTAAACCCTCAGATGCCTCCGAGACGTGACCCCGGATTTACCTTTCCCCCGGAACTCACCTAGTTGATCCAGCAACAGAACATATTGATGCAGTTGCTAGTCCAGAATCAGAATAAGGGGATTTGTGGATAAGTATAACCTATCAACCCAAGCCCTTAGGTCAGCCATGTTAGTAACCTCGCCCGGAGCAAAGTATGTGGCTAGTCTATGGTGCGATTGGTTACCATTAAGGATTGGTATCTACGTTTTTCCTTGGACCTAATAGTATTGGAATCTCAAGGATTGGATGTGATATTAGGCATGGATTGGTTATCAAAGT
This sequence comes from Triticum urartu, assembly GCF_003073215.2. NCBI lineage: Eukaryota > Viridiplantae > Streptophyta > Magnoliopsida > Poales > Poaceae > Triticum > Triticum urartu. The sequence continues at coordinate 370,882,205 of NC_053027.1, read as the reverse complement.
ATGAAGGGAATACTGAGATGTGCTAGTAGTCAATTTTGTTTACCACCCCAGAAGGGAGAAGGATCAAGTATGTATCCCGGCATGTGCCAAAGAGGACTCAAGTAAATTGCCTAACAGGAGTTGTGCAGGAGGAAGTACCAGTGGTAAGGGATTTCCCTGAAGTATTTCCAAAGGAGTTGCCAGGCATGCCCTCGGATAGAGATATTGAGTTTTTGATTGAGCTATTGCCAGGCACAAGGGCAATATCAAAGAGACCATATAGTATGCCAGCAAAGGATTTGGTGGAAATTAAGAAGCAGATTAGGAGTTACTGGATAAGGGATATATTCGCCCAAGCTCTTCGCCTTGGGGATCGCCGGTACTTCTGGTGGAGAGGAAAGATGGATCGTTAAGGATGGTGGTAGATTATCGAGGATTGAATGAAGTAACGATCAAGAACAAGTACCCACTACCAATGATCAACGATCTGTTTGATCGATTGCAAGGAGCTACGGTATTTTCCAAGATCGATCTGCGATCAGGATACCACCAGTTGAAGATTCGAGAACAGGATATTCCTAAGACAGCTTTTACCACCAGGTATGGGCTGTACGAGTACACCGTTATGTCATTTGGTCTGACTAACGCACCTACCTATTTTATGAACATGATGAACAAAGTGTTTATGGAGATTTTGGATAAGTTTGTCGTAGTGTTCATTGATGATATCCTGGTTTATTCGAAGAATGAAGAGGAACATAAGGAGCATTTGCGTTTGGTACTTGGAAAGCTCAGAGAACATCAATTATATGCCAAGTTCAGCAAATGTGAGTTTTGGTTGAAGGAAGTAGGATTCCTCGGACATGTTATATCTGGAGAAGGTATAGCAGTAGATCCCGCTAAAGTTGAAACCGTGACCAAGTGGGAAGCCCCAACAACAGTTGGAGAGATCCAGAGTTTTCTTGGACTCGCAGGATACTACCGGAGATTTATTGAGAATTTCTCAAAGATTGCGAAGCCTATGACTGAGTTGTTGAAGAAAGATACCAAGTTCATATGGACAGAGGAATGTGAGGCTAGTTTCAGGAGTTGAAGAAACATTTGGTTACCTCACCAGTGTTGATTTTGCCAGACCAGACCAAGGATTATGAGGTGTATTGCGACGCTTCACGTCGAGGACTTGGAGCAGTGCTTATGCAGGAAGGGAGAGTTGTTTCATATGCCTCAAGACAACTGAAGCCTCATGAGTTGAATTATGCTGCATGATTTGGAGTTAGCAGCCGTAGTGCATGCATTGAAGACATGGAGACATTTTCTCATTGGAAATCATTGTGAGGTGTACACGGATCATAAGAGTTTGAAGTACATTTTCACACAGAAGGAGTTAAATCTCAGACAAAGGAGATGGTTGGAGCTTATCAAGGATTATGATATGAAATTGCATTATCACCCCGGAAAGGCTAATGTAGTAGCTGACGCATTAAGCCAAGAGCCATGTCAATACATTAATGACGGGAAAACAAGGGAGTTAGCCGAAAATCTTCGTGAACTATGTTTGGAAATAGTTCCGAGGGCTATGTAGCAGCATTGGAGATTCAGTCAACCTTGATGGATAAATCAGGGAAGCTCAGAAAGCTGACAAAGAGATTGCCGCTATAAAGGAGAAACTGAGCAAAGGAAAAGCTAAAGGATTTCGTGAGGATGAGCACGACACCCTATGGTTTGAAGAAGAGAGAGATGCCCATGACCGGAGATCAGGAAGTTGATTGCAAGAGGCACACGACTCACCGTATTCAATTCACCCAGGAAATACCAAGATGTATCTGGATTTGAAGGATATTTTCTGGTGGACCGGAATGAAGAAGGATATTGCGGAGTATGTAGCAGTTTGTGATGTATGTCAGAGAGTAAAGGCAGAGCATCAGAAGCCCAGGATTGTTACAACCATTGCCGATACCCGAATGGAAGTGGGATAAGCTAGGCATGGATTTTATCACGGGATTGCCCAGGACTCGTTCAGGCTATGACTCGATTTGGGTTGTAGTTGATCGATTGACGAAAGTAGCTCATTTCATCCCAGTAAAGACCACTTACACCAGTGCTAAGTTGGCAAAGATATACATGACCAGGATCGTATGTCTGCATGGAGTTCCAAGGAGTATCGTATCGATAGAGGAACCCAGTTTACCTCAAAGTTCTGGAAGCAGTTGCATGAAACTTTGGGTACCAGGCTAGAATTCAGTACAGCTTTTCATCCACAGACAGATGGACAGACCGAGAGAGTCAATCAGATTTTGGAGGATATGCTGAGAGCTTGTGCGCTAGATTACGGATCTAGTTGGGACGATAATTTGCCATATGCAGAGTTCTCTTACAACAACAGTTACCAAACCAGTTTAAAGATGGCCCCTTTCGAAGCTTTGTACGGAAGGAGGTGCAGGACACCCTGTCATGGGACGAAGTTGGAGACCGCCAGTTGTTTGGACCTGACTTGATTAAAGAGTCTGAACAGAAGGTGAAGTTGATTCGCGATAGGCTCAAGGTAGCCCAGTCCAGACAGAAGAAGTTATAGATTCTAAACGCAAGGAGACAGTTTACGAAGTCGGAGATAGAGCTTATCTTCGAGTATCTCCACTTCGAGGAACAAAGCGTTTTGGAGTTAAAGGGAAGTTAGCACCACGATTTGTAGGACCATATCGAGTTTTGGAGCGTATGGGAGAAGTGGCCTACAAGTTGGAATTGCCCGAAGGATTGTCAGGAGTTCATGATGTGTTTCTCAGTTAAAGAATGTCACACGGAGATGGCTGACATACCGTTGAGAGACACAGTGCCTTTGGAAACTATTCAGTTGGATAACGATTTGACCTACGCGAGAAACCAGACCAAGATTCTCGAGTTTGCCAGTCGAGTTACTCGCAGCAAGGTTATCAAGTTTTGCAAAGGTTCAGTGGAGCCACCACATGGAGGATGAAGCCACCTGGGAACGAGAGGAAGATTTGCTCAAAGACCACCTCACCTATTTTCTAGCCAACCCGAATCTCGAGGGCGAGATTCATCTTAAGGGGGGTAGGTTTGTAACATCCCAAATTTTCAATTTGGAATGTTATACATTAGATCATCATGCATATCATATTTTATTTTGCATTTTGGTTGATCCTAGAAATTCTACGCAACTCAATGACCCACGGAGAGAGTTGGGGATTTCGTTATTTTCATATTTGAGTTCTCTCAAATTTTGAGAATAGGATCATTTGATTTTATTTATTTTATCATCAATTATTTCTACTACAAAAATATGAGAGAGGGAATAAAATGACTTTCCCAAAATAAAGAAATATTGAGGATTTAATAATAAAATCAAATAAGATTTTATTTCGGAGTTTTTCGGTGTTTTATTTGAATTTAGGAAAAAAGTGCGTTTTTCAAAATTGCATTTAGGGCCCAAATAAATGTTCACCTTGTGCGGCTTGATTTTAGAAGCCCGTGAAAATTTATTTCGGAATTTTTGGAGTCCGTTTATTATTTTTTATATTTTCTTCCGAGCGGAATAATTAAAAACAAAAACGAACCGACTTCGGGCCGTACCCGAGCGGGACACCGCCCGGGGGCAGCCTTTAAATAGCGCCGCCCCAGCCCATCAGCCCCGCCTCGATCCACGCGCGCCGCCGGAGCCGCCGCCGTCGCCGACGATCCCGCCGCCCGAGGTTCATCGCGCCTCGGTTTCCATGCCAAAAAAGAGAAAAAAAAAGAGAGAAATAAAAAAAATCGGCGTTCGTCGTTTTCTCTTTTTCTCGGATTAAATCCGCAATTTTTCTGATCGTGATTCCTGGTCCAATTTTCGTTTTAGTATAACTTTTCGCTCGTTTAGCAGAATCAGGCGATTCAAGCGCCTAGAGTTTCGTCTCGAAACCCTTTATCCGTTTAACCAACTTAAACAAGTTTTTGTTACTGTAAAAATTTGCCCTAGATCCAGATTACTAGAACGAAGTTGTTTTCTTTTGCAGTTTGTCTTTCGTTGCTTCATTCGATTCTATTCTTTTTGCCAACCGGAGTTCTTAAGTTGAACCTTCTGGTTAGATCTCTTATTTGAGTTTTACCTGTGCATTAGATGAGTACTTATTGTATGCTTGTTTGTTTGTCTGCGATAGAATACCCGGAGTGCGCCGCCTGTTACTTCGAATCGTTAGGTTTCGCGGATCATCAGCAAGGCAAGTAACACTTTGATCATACATTTTCTACTACCAAGTTTTATTGCATTAGATCAATCCTCACACATTTGATGATTAGGATCTAATTAAATTGTGGGATGGGAAGTAGATGAGGTAGTACCTATTACCTGTTTATTATCAAACCTTTGGGAGTTACTTCTATGTTTGCTTATTATGCCAGGCTATGGTAGTAGACGTGGATTGGGAGAGAGATTATCCATGACAGATGTGAGATTGTTAATTAATGGTTTATCTAAGGTGGCAACCTAACACACATCTGGGTGGATTGAGGCACCTGGGGTTACCAGGACTTGCCTGTTTTCTTGGACCGCCACCCAGGCTCAAAGGGATCATGAGATTTTTCATACTAGAAACTTCCGTGTGCAGCCACAAGCTATTATGGGCTCTAGCATAGTTGACTAAGTCGTGCGAACTCTTATAGTGGTAGACTAGCAGATGTAGGGGATGTAGGTGGTGCGGTCTACCCGATCGTAAGCGCTCCTGAAAGGTTATGTCTCGGTCATCCGTCTTCTCAAACACCATGTAGTGCAAGAAAAACCAAACGGAGGCGATCGATGTCTTGTGGGAAAAGTGCGCAAACCTCAAGAGTGTAATAAACTAATTCATGGTTAGCCGTGTCCCCTGTTATGGACATCTTTGAGTATCTAGTACCCTGGATTTTCATGTGAATCTCAACATGGTTACGCTAAAATTAATTTTGTTGGGCTATGTTTAATGATGATGCTTAATTGGGATTGAGAATGCTGTCAACCATTCTCAATGTTTAACAATCACCAATGATAGTAATTAAATTGTATTCCTTTGATAGTGGGGAAAAAAAATTTGCTTTACGCAAAAACTGTAACCATAGAGCTTTCCACAGCCAATATGCATATAGTATAGCTTTTCATTCCATTATTCTCTATGTGTTCCTTGCCAGCATATTCCATGTGCTGACCCGTTTTCGGGCTGCAACGTTAATGTTGCAGACTTTTCAGACGACGATTAAGGAGTTTTTAGGTTGTGGTCCTATACTCGGTGATGCCATTGTAGTTGATGGACTCACTTATCTTCCAAGCCTTCCGCTGTTATTGTTATTAGATGGCCTTAAGCCATACTTATTGTAATAAGCTCTCTTTTGAGACACTCGATGTAATAAGTGTGTGATTGCTACTCTGTTATAAATCCTCCGAGTACTGTGTGGTGTCAACATTACTGATCCAGGGATGACACTGGAGCACAGAGATCAGACTGTTTGAGGTCTGCTCGCTACATTCACGTATGTGGTATTTGAATTATTGGTCGATCTCATCACTCTATCTAATGAAATTGTTGGGTTATTAATGATTTGGTGATTTTGGGATTGAGTTGGGGTTACCTTCTCAATATGGGTAATTTAACTTAGTATTAAATAAAATTTATTCCTTTGTTGTAGGGAAAAATTAGCTTTATGCAAAATTTAAACTTAGAGCCTCCACCAGCCAAATATGCATATAGAGATAGACAATTCTCATTATTGCTCTATGGTGTGAAATTGCCAATACATTCAATGTACTGACCTATATGACCGCAACGTCTCATGTTGTAGGATTCTTACGATGAGTAAGTGATACATTAGGGTTATGATGTGTACACTCAACTTTGTCGTTGGTGTTGTTGGGAATCCACAACTTTGTTGGTACTTCCGCTATATAGATTAAGGTAATAGCTTTTACGTTACTTTTTACATGTGATTTACCTCTGTTATAAATCCTCAAGTACTGTGTGTGTCAGCATACCGATCCAGGGATGACACTTAAGCACAGAGACATCAATCCATTCGGGGCGGGTCGCTACAAGATGGTATTAGAGCACATGTTGATTGTAGGACGTGACCCCTTGAAACTGGCAAGCCCATAGGAAAGATTTTCTCTAAAAAATTATTTTCAAAAAGATCTTTTACCTCTCTTCCTTTCTGAGCTTTATCAAATATTCCCTTTTAGTTAGACAATACCCTTTCCCCCTTTTTGACCACATGAGGATTCAGCTGATGAGACCACTCTGAAGAGATATCGGACAACTAAGACCACTTCTAATGAAGAGGATTTTACTGTGCATTATAATAATGGAAACTACAACGGTTGAAGACTCCGAAGACTAGGAGAATTTGAAGGTTCTAAAGAATTCATAGATTGGTATGATCTAGGAAAGCTACCCTTATGGAACTTGTAATGCCCTCGATGCGGCTATATCTCCCACGTGTCGAAGCACGACTTAGAGGCATAACCGCATTGAAAGCAATGTCGCAAGTGAGGTAATCTTCACACAACCCATGTAATACATAAGGGAAAAAGATACATAGTTGGCTTACAATCGCCACTTCACACATAATACATGAATAAAACATTACATAATCCAGATACACTCAAGGTCTGACTACAGAACCAAAATAAAAGAAGACTACCCCAAATGCTACACAGATCCCCGATCGACCCCAACTGGCTCCACTACTGATCAACTAGAACGAAACAACACAAAGGACAAGATCTTCATGAGCTCCTCCTTGAGCTTGGTTGCGCCATCTGCACGGTATCCTCGGCACCTGCAAGCTGGTTTTGGAAGTATCTGTGAGTCACGGGGACTCAGCAATCTCACACCCTCGCGATCAAGACTATTTAAGCTTATGGGTAAGGTAAAGGTATGAGGTGGAGCTGCAGCAAGCGACTAGCATATATGGTGGCTAACATATTCGCAAAAGAGAGCGAGAAGAGAAGGCAAAGGCACGAGTCGAACAACTATGATCAAGAAGTGATCCTAGAACAACCTACGTCAAGCATAACTCCAACACCGTGTTCACTCTCGGACTCCGCCGAGAAGAGACCATCACGGTTACACACGCGGTTGATGCATTTTAATTAAGATCAACTTCAGGTTTTCTACAACCGGACATTAACAAATTCCCATCTGCCCATAACCGCGGGCACGGCTTTCGAAAGTTCAAATCCCTGCAGGGGTGTCCCAACTTAGCCCATCACAAGCTCTCATGGTCAACGAAGGATATTCCTTCTCCCAAGACAATCCGATCAGACTCGGCATCCGGTTACAAGACATCCTCGACAATGGTAAAACAAGTCCAGCAACACCGCCCGAATGTGCCGACAAATCCCGATAGGAGCTGCACATATCTCGTTCTCAGGGCACACTCAGATGAGACATCCTACGAGTAAAACCAACCCTCAAGTTGCCCCGAGGTGGCCCCAAGTCTACTCGGTCGGACCAACACTCAGAGGAGCACTGGCCCAGGGGGGTTTAAATAAAGATGACCCTTGAGTCTGCAGAACCCAAGGGAAAGAAAAGGCTAGGTGGCGAATGGTAAAACCAATGTTGGGCATTGCTGGAGGAGTTTTATTCAAGGCGAACTGTCAAGGGGTTCCCATTATAACCCAACCGTGTAAGGAACGCAAAATCCGGGAACATAACACCGATATGACGGAAACTAGGGCGGCAAGAGTGGAACAAAACACCAGGCATAAGGCCGAGCCTTCCACCCTTTACCAAGTATATAGATGCATTAATTAAATAAGAGATATTGTGATATCCCAACAAAATATCCATGTTCCAACAAGGAACAAACTCCAATCTTCACCTGCAACTAACAACGCTATAAGAGGGGCTGAGCAAAGCGGTAACATAGCCAAACAACGGTTTGCTAGGACAAGGTGGGTTAGAGGCTTGGACAATATGGGAGGCATGATAAGCAAGTGGTAGGTATCGCAGCATAGGCATAGCAAAAGAGCGAGCAACTAGCAAGCAAAGATAGAAGTGATTTCGAGGGTATGGTCATCTTGCCTGAATCCGCAAGGAAGAAGAACGAGTCCATGAAGAAGACAAACGGACGTAGTCGAACGGTTCCTCACAAACGCGACGTTATCGGAACCAACCCGAAGAAGCAACACCGGAAAGAAGCAAACAACATAGTAAACAACCACCACATAACATGGCATGATGCACAACCAAGTATGATGCATGTCCGGTTTAAGATGGCATGGCATGGCAAAGTGCACAAACAATCCTACAAATTAAGTGGAGCTCATATGCAAGGAGTTGCATATTGAAGAAAACACCACATGACTTATTTAGTTCTCTCTCGTTTATGTACCCAACAAGATTAAATGTTGTTAGCATGGCAAAGAGGTGAAGCATAAAGAAACTATCTATCTAGGCAAGTTTAAATGAGGCCGGAAATAACAAACAACAATTCCGGTAAAGCCCCATATGCATATTTTAAGATTTGGTACTGTTCTGCCCTAAACCATATTTTATAGTTATTAAACATGCAAGATGATGCCACCATGTTAAACTAGGCAAAATTCTACCCCATATACATATAAAGTTTGTTAGGTTTGGAGCTACGGTTATTTAGTTATGAATTAAAGCATTTTAGCAAGTTATTTAAGAAAATTTAAACAAACAACATTTTAAACATTTTGAACATGGATGAAATGACATATTATGAAACTACACAAAATTCTAAGCATCTTTCATATAAAGTTTTTATATGATGCACCGTTTGTGATTATTATATGCATGTTGTGAGGGTTTTCTGTAAAACTGCAAAGTCTCTGGATAATAGCTAAATTCGCAGAGCCTCAAAAAAAATAGATACTGGGCCGGATCTGCTGGCCCAACAACAGGAAAAAAGGGGTGGGCGCCAGGGGTGTTCTCACCATGGGCCAAGCCCATTCGGTGAGGAGAGGGGCTGGCAAGGGAGGCACTGGGCCGGCTGGATCTGGGAAGCCCACTGGCGGTCGCTCGCAGCCGCAGCGCGGTCAACGGGTACGAGCGAGGCCATCGTCCTCCTCTGACCGAAGCAGAGCTGGACAGGCGCGGCACGATGGGGATTGGGCAACGGGGCTTGCCGGCATGACGCGCGGGGACTTGGACGACGCGGAGGATGCCAGCGGGAGGAAGAGCCAGCTCAGGAGCGCTCGAGTTGAGCTCGGCGCGCGAGGGGACTTGACGGGGAAGCCGGTCTGACGAGGAGGCCGGGACGACGCTTCGGGAAGAAGATGGGCAGCAGGCGGAGGGCGTGCAGGGAATGACAGGTTCGATGGGGATGGATGGTCCGCCTGTTTTTCCGGGGTCCGGAATCCGGCCAACGGGGCGTCGACGAAGCTCCGCGAGGGTGACCAGGCAGCGGCGACCTACAGCTGATGAAAAACAGAGAGAGAGAGAGAGAGGGATCGAGAGAGGTTAGAGGAAGGAGGAAGAAGAGATGGCCAGGGAAGGAGGAGCAGGGCGGCGGGTCCGGCCTGGGAGGTGTGGCGGCGCTGGTCTTGGTGGTGGTCGGCGCAGCGGCGCCGGTCGTCGGCGATGAGGGCCTCAGAACAGCTCCACGATCCACTCGGGATCGAGGGGAAGAAGAAGGCATGCCTCAGGCGCCTAGGGAAGAAGCAGTGGAGGCAGGAGTTTGCGTCGGACGGAGACGAGGTGGTAGGGCGGCGGTGGTCTTGTAGGTGAGGAGGGACTCGGCGGCGTCGATTCCCGGGGCGGCTCAGATCAGCGACCCAGGTGAGCTTCCAAAACCATGGTGGGGAAAGGGCGCGGGAGAAAGGAGCATGTGGGCGCGCTGGATGTCTGCGGGGGTTTCCATGCTTGATGGGATTGAAATGATGGGAGGAGGTGGTTTGGCCTGGTTGAGAAAACAAGGAGGAGGGTGGCGCTGTGGATGGATGGTTTTTGATAGATGGCTGCGGCGTCTGATCCTAGGAGGGGAGGAGCCTGTAGGTGGCGGCGGCTAGGGAGGACAAATGTCCTAGTTTTAGGGTTGGGATAAAATTTGGTCCGGTGAATATATAGAAGGTGGACTAGGCTTAGGGGCTAACTCGTCCCTCCGATCGTAATCGGATGGTCGCTAATAAATAGGCTAGGAAGTCCTAATAAAGAAAACGGAGAACATTTTGTAGTGTTCGAGGATGTTTCCGGACCCAACGGTGGCGACAGTCGGGTCCGGGTTCGGGTAAGTTCGGACATGCGTGAGAGGTCTATGCGCGGCGCAAAGAGGGGTTAGGTAGGCCTGAATAGGTGAGTGGTGGTGGGCTGAGAAGAGAGAGGGGGGGGGAAGTAACCGGCAACTATTTCCGGAGACCCGAAACGTCCCGACGTTAGACCGGACTATATTGCTGCGATATTTAAACGGTGGGGCATCAAATGGAACTCCGAATAGCGATGAACTTGATAGGCGGTCTACTGACAATAAAACAACACCGCATGCCAACTTTCATCCCATTCCGAGAACATTTTCCGGCCACTTATAAAATACTATTTTGGACAGGCCGCGGGCGCGTGCGAGTGTTTCTGGGCTCAGAAACGGACAACAGAAGGAACTGGGAGACCCGGACTAATGCAAGTTTTGAAAAACATGATGATGCAAATGCACATGATGACATCAAGATGCAACACGCAAGCAATGACATGGCACGATAGCGAAAAACTGGGAGACACCTGCACATCGGTCTCGGGCGTCACAGAACTTGTCAGACTATTGAAGTTGTCAATACCCGAGACCAAGGTGTGTCGGAGAAAGACCGGAACATGGAGCGTTAAAACTCAAAGTTTTTGTCAAGAAAACCCTATGTCAGGAGATATCAACTATGGAATGATAGCTCATGGTAATGACATGGGCATAAACACGGCTATACATGATGTTATTGCCCGCTTATGCTATTGTCACCGGGCTGAGTTAAGCATGCATTTCTTCGGAAGGATTGGATGAAAAAATGGCTAACGGAGCACCTTTTAGCAAAATATGAAGTTTTAACCTTAGCTGGTGTATCGCCAGGATCTAGAGTATTACATCTAGAATTTTAAGATGGTCCTTCAGGAAGCCGAATTTGACAAGGAAGCATTTCGTGAAGAACTCAGGACCCAGAAGCTGAAGGTAGCCAAGCTAGAGGAGCAAAACCTTGAGATACCGGATATTCATCAAGAACTGAAGGACATTAGGACCATGGTTCATGCCAATGATGTTGAAACCCAGAAGTGTGGAAAGCAACTCCAGAATATTAAAGGACGTCACGAGAGACTTCGGGTCAACAGAAATGACCTGGTAGAAGAACTTGAGAAGATCAGCAAGCACGATTAGAAGAAGACCAAACCCCTATTATATACTTACGTTAGATGCGACGATTGTTAGCTGTCATTTGTTTGATGTTTTTCCAGCAACCACAAAATAAAATCTGTCTCTTCAAAACTATTGTTTGTATTGTGTGTATCCCTCTTTATCTCTCTTATATCTCCCCCCAAAACCCTTGGAACCAATAGAGAGTGAATGGACATGAACTCATATTTTCTGGACCGATGACTCAATTGGAGACGGACCGATGGATTCAGAACATGGAAGATCACATGAAGGATAATACTATAGCCGGAAAGGATATGGCCCAGCATGCTCTTCAGTGCTTTGAAAGAGGTGCTGCAACTTGGTGGAGGATGTATGAAACCATCAATGGATGGCAAAGAGTAACCACTTGGGAAGAATTCAAGTTGACTCTGCTAAAGTCTCAGCTTGTGTCCCAGAAATTGAAGCCTTATGGAAATGATATGAAGAAACCTTGTGCATGCAATCTCTATGGAGAAATAGGACACAACCATAAAGAACACAAGGATGAATGCCCTCGTTGTGAAGAAATTCACCCAGCTGAAGATTGCCCAACTAGGCAGATTACTTGTTTCTTGTGTGAAGGGACTACCCACTACCGTGCTCAGTGTCACATTTACCCCGTGGTTCAAAGAACCATCTAGCAGAAGAAAGAAGCAACGAAAGGAGCCCTAGAAAAGATAATGATATTCCACAGAGTGGACTTCGGACAAAATAATTAAGTGTTTTATCTCGATATGTGGGATACCCCAAGAATATGAAGGGATGAAGTACTATTGGATATAAAGGAGATGTAATGTTGGTTATATGGAGCAATTGTAACCCCAGGATGAGTTAAAGCTATAAATGTAATGAGGTGGGACTATAACCCACATGCTCCAGGACCTGACAAAAAGCAAGCACACTCTTCTGAAGGTAAAACCCTGGAAGAAGTTACGACTTTATCAACAGACGATCTTATAGGAGTTACGCAAAACCTGAGGGTTGTGAAGAAATGATAGATGTTTGTTTGGCTCGCAGAATCAATGGATTTTTCCGAACCCAGTTCATGGACAAGAGAAATTCTGCAGTGTTTGAGAGGATGACCGGGTGTTAGAATGCGAGATTCTCTAAACCTTATACATGGTACTGATCTGGGTGTGGAATGGATTGATCACCATACCGACTTACTCTTATTATTCGCCTTGCTATATGGGATGGTAAATCTGAGTGACTTACCCATAGTAGAGTGATGACGATCAAAAACCTCGTTTGAACCCTAGAATGGTATAACAATTTTTCCCTTGTACAAGGCAGTTGTTCCCACGCATAGGCCATACGGTGAGAATGAAGCCCAGACCCGTTTTCTGCAGGGACCCAATCAAATTGTTCGATGACCACCATGGGATATCAATAGTTGTTTAGTATTGGCGCTAGACCTGTCATCTGGGAAGACACTGTCTCGGAAGAACCTTAATTACCATGATGAAAGGACACAAGAATTGAGAAAAAAGTTTATGCCACTACCAGAAGAGCCTAGAGAAGGAATTATCCTGAAGATATGAGAAGATCGACACTGCCAACAATAAGGATGAAGTAGATGAGCTTAGATGGAACCGTATCCATGCTTCTAAGGGTGGTAGCACCCCAGACCTTCGTGAAGATCGATGGATTTTGAAGAGACCCCAAACCTAACCTATTTCTTGCTAGCCTCTCCGAATCTTGAGGGCGAGATTCATTTTAAGGGTGGTAGGTTTGTAACATCCCAAATTTCTAAATTTTGGAATGTTATATTAATTAATTAATAACGATTTCTTGTGTGAAATTGATTGAAATTTGAAACTTTTTTAAAGTTAAATGAGAGGGAATGAAATGACTTTCCCAAACTTTCACCTTGCATTTATGATCTCCATGAATTCACTTTCATTTCATCACAAAACCCTAGAGTGGAGATGATATGACTTCTTCATTTAAATAAATGAAAAGTATTTTAAAAAGATTTGAATTCCATTTGGAAATATTTCAAATTTAGAAATTTTATGCAACTCAATGAGTTTCATGAGAGAAGATAAAATGACTTCTTCAAATGCTAAGAAAGAGAGTTGGAAGTTTCAAATAATCAAATTGAAAGTCCTTTTGTAGTTATTTTGAAACCCACTTTCAATTTGGAGTTATTTCGTTTTTATTCAAATTATTTTTTTCCAAAAATATAATATATGGAAAATAGGGTAAAATGATTCCCTACAGTAAAAAAGTGGAGAAAAATGAATTTGAAATCATTTTGATATTTTAAAATATTTTTATTTGGTTTTTAAATGAACTAGTAGCACTATTTGCTTTATTTAAATTTTCGTGGAATTTATTTGCCGCTAAAATATGTTCATGTTTTAGAAAATCGTTTTCTGAAAATTTTGATATACATGGGCCAGGCCCAGCCGGCAATTTCCTTCTCAGTTTTTTTTCTTTTTCCTTGGGCTGAATAAAAAAACTGCAGCGTGCGCGTGGCCGGCCCATGGTGATTTTTAGCCCATGTGATTCCCTTTGTTTTATTTGTTCCTCTACGTTTAGTCCCGGATTGCCTAGCCTTTGACCCCTAAACCTCTTTTCCACCTATAAATATAGACTCATAAAGCCTTCAAAAATTATTCGACTCGGGTTAAATCAATATTTTGGTTTGACTAGATTCACTAAAAAAAATATTTCTCCTCTCCGGCAGGAATTCTGGAAGTCGTTTCCTCTTTCCAAAGTCGTCTTTTCTCTATCTTATTATTTTTAGACTAGTGTATGGTAGAATAATTAGATTTATAAATTAGTCCCTGTATTTATATTTTAAAACTAGAATTCTTTTAGTCATAGCCCTTTTTTTACCATAAAACTGCTTGACCCTAATCTTTCAAATAGCCATAACTTTTTACTCGTTCATCCAAATTAGATAAAACCAATGCCTACATTTTCGTCTTGATTCCACCTATATAGTGAATCTATCAAATAACTTTTTGCAACTTTCAAATTTTGAAAAAAATTCATATTCATATTCAAACTTCTTTTGATCATATCTTTTTATTCGTAGCTTCATTTCTGATGAACCCAACTACATCGGATTCGTAATGTAGTAATCTTTCCGTTCGCACAATTATGTCATCTTTCCAACATATAATTTCGATCTTAGCGAGTTACTCTACTAGTCCACCAAAGAGTTGTTACACAACATTCTAAGCAGATTCAATGCAATGTTGAATTACTTGATTCGTTATTTTCAATGTAGTAATTCTTTTTCCTACATTTTCATATTGACTTCTGACATCCAGTAGCATAATTAGTTTCAACTTTTGATCTTTTCAAATTTGAACGATTCAAAATTTGAACTCGAAGCTTCACTTGATCATATCTTGTAAACTGTAGCGGTTTTTCAATTGATTCATTTTTTCAAATTGAATCCCTAGGCGTAATCTATCATCTTGAGCCAGCACCACACTTTTTCACCGAAATTAGGATCTGCCTTGCAAAATAATTTGATTTGGTTCTTTTGGAGTTTTTGCAATGTTTCTTTGCCTTTTCTTTTGGATTTTTGAGTGATTGCTTATGTGTGGTTATAATTGCTTGCTTACGATAGATTGATCGGAGTGGGACGAGTAGAACTGTCAGGAATTATGAGTGCGAACAATTTTAATCAACAGTACAAGGCAAGTTCACACTTTGATCATACTCTTCCTATACCCAAGTGACGCCCTCGATTCAATCATACACTAATCATACACGCAAATGTGTACGATCAAGATCAAGGACTCACGGAAGATATCACAACACAACTCTAGACACAAATTAAAATAATACAAGCTTTATATTACAAGCCAGGGGCCTCGAGGGCTCGAATACACAAGAGTCAGCGGAAGCAACAATATCTGAGTACAGACATGAGTTAAACAAGATTGCCTTAAGAAGGCTAGCACAAAAGCAACAATGATCGAAAAGGCAAGGCCTCCTGCCTGGGAGCCTCCTAACTACTCCTAGTCGTCTGCGGTCTTCACGTAGTAGTAGGCATCCTCCGGGTAGTAGTAGTCATCAGTGGCGTCGTCTGGCTCCTGGGATCCGTCATCTGGTCGCAACAATCGGGTATGGGGGAAAAGAAGTAGCAAAGCAACCGTGAGTACTCATCCAAAGTACTCGCAAGACTTACATCAGATCTAAACTAAGTATGCATCTGTATCAAAGGAATGGGTTGTATCTGTGGACTAAACTGCAGAATGCCAGAAGGGAAGGGGAAAGCCTAGCCTATCGAAGACTAGCATCTTCTGGAAACCACCATCTTGCAGCAACAGGAGGGAGTAGAGTAGCATAAAGTAAAGTAGTAGAAGTGTTATCAACCTCGGCCAGAGATCCTTTCTCGACTCCCTGCGAGAAAGCAATCCCAGAGCCATACTATCCAAGTGTCAACACATTCCAATTCTCATCACCATCCAGTTCTCATCACAAGTATCCAGTTCTAGTTGTATCGATCGGGATACAACTCCAAGTGTCCGTTACCGTAGGACAGGCTATTGATAGATGTTTTCTTCCCTGCAGGGGTGCACCAACTTACCCACCATCGCTCGATTAACTCCGGCCGGACACACTTTCCTGGGTCATGCCCGGCCTCGGCCAAACAATACGCCGCAACCCGACCTAGGCTTAATAGAGAGGTCAGCACGCCGGACTAAACCTATGCCCCCAGGGGTCATGGGTGTAACGCCCGGATAATCGTGCTTTAGTAATCCAATGCTAATCATGCCACGTCACCACGGTTACTCTTGATAATCTACCGTTAGTCCAAAACCGAGTCAAATTCAAAAAATTAAAATAAAGTTAAATTATAAAAGTTTTCAAAAGTTAAAACAAAAATGTTCGGGCAGTGCCATAATTTGCATATTTAATTATGGCATAATAAATATATTTATATAAAGTGCCTAAGTGCTTTAAACTAAATAAAACCGAAAAGAGAAATAAATAAAAGAAAAAGGGGAAAGACAAAACAACAATACAAAAAAAAGAAACCCCCTGCCCACTGGGCTTCGGCCCAGCAGGCCGGCCCATTCGGCCAGAGCCCAGCCGGCCGAACCCCCCACCCCCGCCCTCGAAACCCTAATTGTTCACCCTGTCGCCCCACTCGCTCCTCACTCCCCTCGATTGGATCTGGATCGAGAGGAGCCCGATCCCTTCTCCCTCGCTCGGCGCCCGACGCCGCCGCCCGTCGCCGCCAGGACACCGCGCCGCCTCGCCGGAACGTCGTCTCCGACCTCCTCCTCACCCCGTACCCGAACCCTACGCCCCCCCGTGAGCTCCCCCTCTGCCTTCTCCCCTCCCGTAGTCGCCGCGGTCACCGTGTCTCGTTCGGTCGTGCGCTCGCGCTCCCCGCGTGGCCATAGCGCCCGCACCGGCGCCCAGGCCGCGCGCCCCGGCATCGGCCAAGCCCGCCTAGCCCCTCGCCGTGCCCCGACCAACCCGCGGCCCCGCTGCTGCTTTGCCTGAGGCGTCGTTGCTCTGCTTCTGGTTGCCAACCTGCCGCGCTCCGCCGCCCGCGCCGACGCCTCCGCCGAAGCACCACCGCTGCGTCGACCACCGTGCCTGCTCGCGCTCGCCGCTGCAGCGCCCGCTACCTTGCCCTGCTTCGCTCTACCGCCCGCATCCCCCTATGGCCGGCCCCACACGCTGCTACGCGCCCACCTGCCATCGACCTTCCCTGGCCCGCCGCCCGGTCCGGCCCCGACCGCGCGCCTGCTCTACGCCGTGGCCTCGCTCGTCGTCGCCCCCCTACTGCCCGACGCACCTCGCCGCCGGCTACGACGCCCCGGCGCCTCCACTGGCCTGGGCGGGCACCCAAACGGGCAGCCTCGCCCGCGCCCGTTAACCCGCCCCGTTAAGCCCCCTGGGGCCTATGACAGATGGGCCCCAATGCCCAGAACGTTTTTTTAAGAGGATTAAAAATAAATAAATAATAAATAAAATAAATAAATTAATTAAAGAATTAATTAACTTAATTAATTTTGATTAATTAAACTAAAACAACTAATTAAGCCTAACTAATTAACCTAAACCCTAATTAACTAAAATAGTCAATGACAGGGGGTCCCACCCCTGTTGACCAGTCAAACGTTGACTGGTCAACTGGGTTCCTCTGGCCCACCTGTCAGTCACTGGGTACACTTTTGTGTACACTGTGCTGGGTGCGCCTAGCAACTTAGCAATTATTTTCGAATTAAAAATAATTCCAGAAATTAATAAAATCTTTGGTAAATCATATCTTTTAATCCGTAACTCGGATTAAATTATTTTCAACATGAAAGTTGCTCAGAACGACGAGACGAATCCGGATTCGCAGCCCATTCCTTTGCCACGCATCCCTAGCATAGCGAACACGCAACTTTCCCCCTCCGGCTCCTTTGCCCGAAAATGCGAAACACTGGGGATACTTTCCCGGATGTTTCCCCCCTTCACCGGTACCACCACGTACCGCGTTAGGGCACACCTAGCATCATGCTTTGTCATGTCATTCATCATCATGCATTTGTTTGCATTATATTTATTGTTTCTTCCCCCTCTTCTCTCGCTAGACACCGAGACCGACGCCGCTGCTACCCAGTACGACTACGGTGTTGACGACCCCTCTCTTTTGCCAGAGCAACCAGGCAAGCCCCCCCCTTGATCACTAGATATCGCCTACTCTTCTCTATATTTCTTGCATTAGAGTAGTGTAGCATGTTACTGCTTTTCGTTAATCCTATCCTGATGCATAGCCTGTCCTTGCTACTACTGTTGTTACCTTTACCTGCAATCCTAAATGCTTAGTATAGGATGCTAGTTTATCATCAGTGGCCATACATTCTTGTCCGTCTGCCAATGCTACACTATCGGGTCGTGAATCACTCGGGAGGTGATCACGGGGTATATATTTATACATAATATATGATACTTGTGATGACTAAAGAACGGGTCGGCTCGTAGGAGTACCCGCGAGCGATTCACGGATTGGTTCTGAAAGGACGTTCGTTCCCGACGCCCTCTAAGTGGGATCTTTGTGGCGAATCGACAGGGCAGTTGAGAACCACTAGGAGAGAGGTGGGCATGGCCCTGGTCGGCGTTCGCGGTTATTCAAGATAACAACGTTTAAACGGAGATCTTGTATTTGATCTGAAGTCTGGCTACTGCCTATACGCACTAACCATCTACGCGGGACAGTTATGGCCACTCGACGTCGTGGTATCAGCGAAGCTTCATGACGTCAGCGACTGAGCGCGCGCGCGCGGATTGGACTGGACGCCTGCTAGCTAGGTCTGCTTCTGGCCGCGTTCGCAACATGCAGGTGGTGCAAGGGCGATGGGCCCAAGACCCCTGGCGCCATAGGAGTTAGACTGGCGTGCTGACCTCTTTGTTGTGCCTAGGTAGGGTTGCAACGTGTTGATCTTCTGAGGCCGGGCATGACCCGGAAAAGTGTGTCCGGCCAAATGGGATCGAGCGTGTTGGGTTATGTGGTGCACCCCTGCAGGGAAGTTAATCTATTCGAATAGACGTGATCTTCGGTAACAGGACGACTTGGAGTTGTACCTTGACCTTATGACAACTAGAATCGGATACTCAATAAAACACACCCTTCCAAGTGCTAGATACAACCTGTGATTGCTCTCTCACAGGGCAACGAGGGGAGGATCATCGGTTAGGATTATGCTATGCGATGTTACTTGGTGAACTTACCATCTACTCTCTTCTCCTGCTGCAAGATGGAGGTGCCAGAAGCGTAGTCTTCGATAGGACTAGCTATCCCCCTCTTATTCCGGCATTCTGCAGTTCAGTCCACATATGATACCCTTATTCCATTTGATACCAATGCATACATATGTAGTGTAGCTCCTTGCTTGCGAGTACTTTGGATGAGTACTCACGGTTGCTTTGCTCCCTCTTTTCCCCCTTTCATACTCCGATTGCTGCGACCAGACATTGGAGGCCAGGAGCCAGACGCCACTGTCGATGACGACTACTACTACTCGGGAGGTGCCTACTACTACGTGCAGCCCGCTGACCGACGACCAGGAGTAGTTTAGGAGGATCCCAGGCAGGAGGCATGCGCCTCTTTTGATCTGTATCCCAGTTTGTGTTGGCCTTCTTAAGGCAAACTTGTTTAACTTATGTATGTACTCAGATATTGTTGCTTCCGCTGACTTGTCTATGATCGAGCTCTTGTATTCGAGCCCTCGAGGCCCCTGGCTTGTAATATGATGCTTGTGTGACTTACTTTATTTGTAGAGTTGTGTTGTGATATCTTCCCATGAGTCCCTGATCTTGATCGTACACGTTTGCGTGTATGACTAGTCTACGGTCAAACCGGGGGCGTCACAATGGGCCATCTCCCCGGGAACTCCTGCACGTTGCGTACGCGGCTGGTGAAGCAGACCTAGCTACCTCCTTCAAAAGGTAGGTGCTTACCAGTCCAACCCGCGCGCGCCGCTCAGTCGCTGATGTCTATTAAGCTTCGGCTGATGCATACGACGCAGAACGCCCATACTATGCCCACGTGATGGTTAGTGCTATCAGGCCAGAGGCCCCTCGGATCAAATATCCAAATCGTAGTGGATTAGGAGCACGCGGTAACGAGCAGAGACTCACGATCGATGTGACCCCATCGCCCCGTCTCGAGTACTTGCGGCAAGGGCTAAGAATGCCCGGCCACGCCTCGTAAGTATCTCGCGGGCACCTTCCAGGTCAACCCGACTCCACATCACTCGCTATTAAGCTCGCGCGGGTACCCCTCAGGGCCGACCCATCTTTAGTAACATGGCTCAGTGCAAAGTCATAGTAACCATAGTAACTGTGTGTCTAACACCAAGGGGAAACCCGAGGAATCACCCCGGTGAATTCCACTCAATGTTATCATCAAGGTGAACGTAAGAGGATCCACCCTCGAGGTTCACACTTGAGGGGTTGCACGACAGAGCCGTAACGGAGTGGTTAAGGAGGAAATCACCCACGATGACCACGACCGGTAGCAGTTCTAATTCAAGCATGAGAGGGAAAGAAATGGGCGATATCGGAGTGCTCAAGGGGGGTTTGCTTGCCTGGTTGCTCTGGCAAGGAGGGGGGTCATCGTCGACGTAGTCGATCACAAGGGAAGCATCGGTCTCGGGGTCAACCGGAGAGAAGAGGGGGAAGAAACAGTAAATATAAAGCAAACATAGCACCACAAAGCATAACATGGCAATAAGATGTGCTGGGTGTGACCTAACGCGGTAGCAGGTGATACCGGCGAAGGGGGGAAACATCCGGGAAAGTATCCCCGGTGTTTCACAATTTCGGACAGATGAACCGGAGGGGGAAAGTTGCGTGTTCGCTATGTTAGGGAGGCGTGGCGGACGAACGGGCTGTGTATCCAGGTTGTCCCGTCGTTCTGAGCAACTTTCATGTACAAAGTTTTTCCATCCAAGCTACGGTTTATTTTATATTGATTTTAAAAGATTTAAAATATTTTTAGAATTTATTTAATTTATTTAATTCAACATTATCCAGAATAGTGTTTGTTGATGTCAGCATGACATCAGCAGTCAACAAAGGTTGACTGGTCAACCTGACGTGTGGGTCCCACCTGTCAATGACTGATTAATTAGTTAATTAGATAACAGTTTAATTAGTTTAATTAGTAGATTAGTCAGCTTAATTAAATAATTAGTTAATATAAACATAATTAATTAAGTTAATTTTTTAATTAATTAATTATTTTAATTATTTATTTATTTAATTAGTTTTTTAAAACAAACGTTCTGGGCTGGGGCCCACTTGTCATTGGCCCCAGGGGGCCTGGCGGATCGGGCGTGCGGGCAAATCGGGCGGGCGGAACCGCCCGAACAAGGGGGGCGCTCCAAAGCGCGGCACCGGCGCCAGACGTCGGAGGTGGTTGCGGGGAGAAGGGCCGCGGGCACGCGGTTAGGTGAGTGAAGGAGTTGGGCGAGGCCAAGGCGCGATCAGGGCGCGGCAAGCGCGAGCGAGCAGTGGCTCGCGGCGAGTGCGAGCGTGTGTGCACGCTGGACATAGCCGGGGCGCAGGGTAGCAACAGACGGGGAGGGGGAACGGCAGGCGCTGGAAGCCGAGCGCGCGGTCGGAACGCGCGGACGGAGGCGGGCGCGTGCGGGGGAGGCGGGAGCGAGCGCAGGGGCGCTGGCGGTGAGCGCGCATGCGTGTGCACGAGGGAGAGGAGAGGAACGGGGGGCTCACGAGGGGGAGGTAGGGCACGTGGCAGCGGGGCACGGGGAGGGGATGGAGACGACGGTCGGGGCAGTCCGGCGAGGTGGCCGGCGATGAGGCAGGCCGGTGAGGGAGAACGCGAGGCGGCGATGGCGTTCGTCGGCGAGGCGTCGAACAAGGCGGGCAACGGGCGTGACGGTGGTAGGGGCGGTTGGCGGCGCAGGACGGCAGCCTGTTGGCGGTCGACGGTGTTGGCGGGAGGCGGGGCACTCCAGGCGGCGGCGATGGGCGCCCGATCCAATCGGGATCGTGGAGTGGGTGAGTGGGTGCGAGTGGGGGTAGGGTGCGGGGGTAGGGTTAGGGTTTGACCGGGGTGAGTGATAAGGGGGGCGGAGTGGGCCGGCCTTGGTGGCCCAGATGGCCGGCTGGTGTCGAGCACAGTGGGGAAAATTGGGGGGGGGGGGGGTTCCCCTTTTTTATCTCTCCCCCTTTTCTTTTCATTTTTCCTTTTCTTTTGTTTTCTTTTATTTGCTCTGTTTTGCATTTCTTTTTAGTACCAAATGAGTTTTGTTTTGAACAAAACTTGGCACATAAAACTGACACAATACCTTGAGATGTAACAAAAAGTTTGGGGTCAAAAGGAGTTGCCTAATTAATTTTAGAAATTGAAAAGGCCAATTTAAAGGCTGCTGGAGCACTGAATTAATTCCCATGGGCATTTTGGGAATTCAGAAGAGGTTGATTCCAACATGATAATTATTCAGTGATTATTTGTCACACTTTGAACATTTTAGTGTTCATGTTTGGCAAATTTGAAATTTTGACTTTGAATTTGAGTTTGAACATGAACAGTGATTTGGATCAAGTGAGTATTAGCAACAGTAGTGTGATGACATGGCACCATCAACAGGGGATTACTGTAGCATGACACTGGGGGTGTTACAAATCTCCTCCACTACAAGAAATCTCGTCCCGAGATTTAAGTTGGGAATTAAGGAGTAACTTTGCGGGAACTGACTCTTATAGGGTTAATTATCTGATGAACAATTCTGGGGAATGAAGCAAAAGTATCTCTCGAGTTGAAACTTAACAAACAGCGAGAGAAAAGTATGAAGGTACAATAGGAAGTTTCAAGCGGATGGACAACGATTAATACCTGAACCGAGTGTGAGAAAGGGGTTCAGAGCATCAGGAATAGATCATCTCTCGGAAGGTGGCTTGTGACATGATACGAAGCCAAGCGGGAGGAATAACCTTAGAAACAAGGGGTACAGGAGAGTCAGGTTTTGATCATGTGGCACTGTGGGTTATGGGCCCACCATGTGGGTTAAAAGTAGGAAGGGTGCTGACATCTTACACGGTTATGATAGCAAGGCATGTCAGAGGGTAACCTGTCAGTTATATCGGCAACAACGTTGGTACCAAGGGCGAGGGACGAAGAGAACCATTATCCTGCTCGTTGAACGAGGCGGTCCATTAGGCAAAGTTCTCGTCCATCAGCGGCTACCGGAATGTCATCAACAATAGTAACAGGGTCTTACTGACAGAGTGATACAACGAGGTGTTTACATAAGCAGGGAAGTATTGCTCTTTATATAATATAGATCACAATAAGGTTTAAACAAACCAATGGAAAGGAAAATGTAATTGTCAGATTAAACAGAACAATGGAAAGGAAAATGTGTTTAAACACATATTTCAGGGGTATATCCTTCCCAAGGACAAGCAGAGCATGATATCCATGACAAGATAGAAGTATAAAACCATTTAGGTAAGGGGAAAGAAATTTCATGATATTACCCATACAACGGTGTTTGGATAATTGATAAAGAAATTTTAATATCGTGCTTCAAATGTTCTTATTGGAGATCGGGTTACCACAGACATGCTTCGAGATAGCATTGACATGGCTTCAAGCAAAGGTCAGACTTCGGATACACAAAGGATCCATCGAAACAACTTATAAAATAAGTCATAAAATTTCAGCAAAAAGGATGATTTTGTGGCCGGTGGCCTCAGGAACAATTCATCAAGGGGCAAGGATGGTATTTCTCATCATGAATTTGATTGATATCCTGGAACAGCCCAGGAATGTTTGGTGATTGATCCGACACATTTAGTCGAGAGATTTCATGAAGATGTAATCGATCGGCGATGACATCAAGTCAAAGGAATACTGAAGCGAAAGGTTATTGGTACCATGGGTACGACACAAACTCGAAAGCAAGCTTGTTGTTCATGGCGAAATAGTATGACGAGGAAGACCGACATAAGCTTAGCTCATCGTCGAAAATCCTACTCCAGGAAGGACCAGGTAGCACCGTTAAAATTTTGCATGATAATGATATAGCCGGCCAGGCTAGGAATGACTTGAAATATTATTAAACTCGTAAGCAATGTAAATTACTTAGAGTTATTGAATCAGAGTGCGGAATCGATTCTCTTATCAGTGTTCTCGAGTGACTAATAACTCGGAACTCGGGGGGGGGGGATCTAAAATTAGTGAGAAGTAATACTAGATGAATACTCATAGGAAGCAACTCAGTTCTTTGTTATTCTCAAGATACTGGAGGGTAATACTTGAGGGAAGGTCAAGATAGAGGCTGCGAAGATGCATTGATCTGCAGAAGACAAGTACTTTAAATTGTCCGAGAAATGGAATCAAAGGGGAACAATCATGGTCAGAACCACGGTTTCAAAGGACCAAACATAGTTACCATATGAACTTATAACAAGGGGATTATTATTATCACAAGAAGCTTCCATGATAAGTTCCACATCGAGTCCATGGGCATGAACAGAAAGTTCAAGGTCAACTCCCACTTCTTCAATGCATAACCTTCCATTCACTTCTTGTTTTCGATGAAGTCGTAGTGTTGAAATTATAGCTGGCAAAACGCCAGAAGAGTAAGACTCGTGAGAACTCTCAGGTTCACCCGGATTAGGGAAGGCATAGGTTCAACCCATAGGGGCATCTTGGGAACGTATACCACAAACCCCACGAGTAAAATAACAAGCTCGAAGGTAGAGCATGGTTGACAAAAGGAGATGATACAATTTATCGAAGGCAATATGTATCAGGGGAAGAGCGCACGAGATTTAGAATATGAAGGACATAGCCGGATAATAATCCAACAAAGGATTCGGCGATCCTCAAAGGATGTGATGTGAGTATCAGTACTCAATCAGAAGAAGGAAAGAATGCAAAGGCATCATATTATAGAAGCAACTGTCTAATTCAAAGTTTAAGTAACAAAGGAATTTTGATATCTAGATCGGTGTATCAAAATCAAATGTTCTAATTAAGTGCGACTAAGTAGAATAGGATTAGATGGGCAATCGATCAAGGTTTGATTTACCGAGAACCAACTCATGTCTAGAATGACGTCTGAGCAGGAAGGACAATTTACAAGGAACAACTAATGATTGCGTGCATTGACGCACATGTTGAATGAATAGGGTAAGGACGACAATCACAAAGGATTTTAAGGAATATTGCAGGACATATGGACTTAACCATAATGCAAGTAGGTAAAGAAGAACAAGAGCAATAGGCTACTAAGGACTTTCAGAAGATCGAATGGTATTTCAAAGACTTCTGTGAAATACAAGAATCAACTGGGGATGAGCGGATACTCGAGAAGTGTACAAAGTTATCCGTAGGGGTATTCAGGTGAGAAGGAACTGAAAGGCAGTAAGCTCAAAGGATTACCGGAACAAAGGAGAGCAGTTCAGGGCATCTGGTAATAACAAGATCAATGGGATAGAATGTAAGATTGGCAAGTGTGTGTAGTTATCCATAAGGATATTTCGGTGGTAGGGAATTGCAAAGGCAACAGGCACAAGTCTCGAGAGAATATCATAGAGTATCTTCAGAGTCTTCTGATGCAGCAAGCGATCATCTGGAATAAGGGGCTCTCGGGAGAAGTGGTTACGAGAACCTAATGTCAGATTTAGTAAAATCATTTAACCCGAATAGAAGAGAGATCAGAGTCCCAGAGTATAGACGAGGAATAAAAGATCCTAATACCACCCAATTGGCGACGTGGGCCCGTAAGACACACAGCCAAGTTAGTAAAACAGTTTTGGATCTAAGACTCAACTTCGGCCAAGGAGTGGAAAGGGGGATCCTACAGGCAGTCGGCTCTGATACCAACTTGTGACGCCCTCGATTCAATTATACACTAATCATACACGCAAATGTGTACGATCAAGATCAAGGACTCACGGGAAGATATCACAACACAACTCTAGACACAAATTAAAATAATACAAGCTTTATATTACAAGCCAGGGCCTCGAGGGCTCGAATACATAAGCTCGAATACACAAGAGTCAGCGGAAGCAACAATATCTGAGTACAGACATAAGTTAACAAGATTGCCTTAAGGAAGGCTAGCACAAAAGGCAACAACGATCGAAAAGGCAAGGCCTCCTGCTGGAGCCTCCTAACTACTCCTAGTCGTTGCGGTCTTCACGTAGTAGTAGGCATTCTCCGGGTAGTAGTAGTCATCTAGTGGCGTCGTCTGGGCTCCTGGGATCCGTCATCTGGTCGCAACATCGGGGTATGGGGGGAAAGAAGTAGCAAAGCAACCGTGAGTACTCATCCAAAGTACTCGCAAGACTACATCAGATCTAAACTAAGTATGCATCTGTATCAAAGGGAATGGTTGTATCCGTGGACTAAACTGCAGATGCCAGAAGGGAAGGGGAAGCCTAGCCTAATCGAAGACTAGCATCTTCTTGGAAACCCATCTTGCAGGCAAAGGAGGGTAGAGTAGCATAAAGTAAAGTAGTAGTAGTGTTAATCAACCTCGGCCAGAGATCCTTTCTTGACTCCCTGCGAGAAAGCATCCCAGAGATACTATCAAGTCGTCAACATTCCAATTCATCACCATCCAGTTCTCATCACAAGTATCCAGTTCTAGTTGTATCGATCGCGATACAACTCCAAGTGTCCGTTACCGTAGGAAGGCTATCGATAGATGTTTTCTTCCTGCAGGGGTGCCACCAACTTACCCACCACGCTCGATTAACTCCGGCCGGACACACTTTCTTGGGTCATGCCCGGCCTCGGCCAAACAATACGCCGCAACCCGACCTAGGGTTAATAGAGAGGTCAACACGCCGGACTAAACCTATGCCCCCAGGGGTCATGGGCCATCTCCCCGGGAACTCCTGCACGTTGCGTACGCGGCGGGTGAGCAGACCTAGCTACCTCCTTCAAAAAGCTAGGTGCTTACTAGTCCAACCCGGCGCGTGCCGCTAAGTCGCTGACGTCTATTAAGCTTCGGCTGATGCATATAATGCAGAACGCCCATACTATGCCCACGTGATGGTTAGTGCTATCGGGCCAGAGGCCCCTCGGATCAAATATCCAAATCGTAGTGGATTAGGAGCACGCGGTAACGAGCAGAGATTCACGATCGATGTGACCCCGTCGCCCGTCTCGAGTACTTGCGGCGAGGGATAAGAATGCCCGGCCACGCCTCGTAAGTATCTCGCGGGCACTTTCCAGGTCAACCCGACTCCACATCACTCGCTATTAAGCTCGCGTGGGTACCCCTCAGGGCCGACCCATCTTTAGTAACATGGCTCAGTGCAAAGTCATAGTAACCATAGTAACTGTGTGTCTAACACCAAGGGGACACCCCCAGTAAATTCCACTCGATGTTATCATCAAGGTGAACGTAAGAGGATCCACCCTCGAGGTTCACACTTGAGGGGTTGCACGACAGAGCCGTAACGGAAGTGGTAAAGGAGGAAATCACCCTCGATGACCACGACCGGATAGCTACACTACAGATATCTCATCAGGAGTGATGTATGAGGTTCCACCCTCGGCACTCGATGGTAACTCTGCAGAGTCGAGCAACAGAAGGGGAAAGTGGTGTGCGGTGTCGGG
The DNA here is from genome assembly GCF_003073215.2 of Triticum urartu. NCBI lineage: Eukaryota > Viridiplantae > Streptophyta > Magnoliopsida > Poales > Poaceae > Triticum > Triticum urartu. The sequence continues at coordinate 370,854,793 of NC_053027.1, read as the reverse complement.
GCCTGGACGTCGATCACGTTGATCGAGTCATCGAACATAAAGCGGGGCAACTGGGACAAGGTGGGGTCACTGATGGATCACTAACCAACCTATACTAAGTAGTTTAAGACAAGTAGGTAAGGTATGAAAGCTGGTAACAACAACAGGCTATGCATCAGAGTAGGATCATACAAAAAGCAGTAGCAGTTCTAATGCAAGCATGAGAGGGAAAGCAATGGGCGATATCAGAATGCTCAAGGGTGGTTTGCTTGCCTGGTTGCTCTGGCAAGGAGGGGGCTCGTCGTCGACGTAGTCGATCACAGGGGTAGCATCGGTATCGGGGTCAACCGGAGAGAAAAGGGGGAAGAAACAGTAAATATAAAGCAAACATAGCACCACAAAGCATAACATGGCAATAAGATGTGTCGGGTGTGACCTAGCGCGGTAGGAGGTGATACCGGTGAAGGGGGGAAACATCCGGGAAAGTATCCCCGGTGTTTCGCATTTTCGGATAGATGAACCGGAGGGGGGAAGTTGCGTGTTCGCTATGTTAGGGAGGCGTGGCGGACGAACGGGCTGTGTATCCAGGTTCGTCTCGTCGTTCTGAGCAACTTTCATGTACAAAGTTTTTCCATCCGAGCTACGGTTTATTTTATATTGATTTTAGAAGATTTAAAACATTTTTAGAATTTATTTAATTTATTTAATTCAACATTATCCAGAATAGTGTTTGCTGACATCAGCATGACATCAGCAGTCAACAAAGGTTGACTGGTCAACCTGACGTGTGGGTCCCACCTGTCAATGACACTTTTTAATTATCTAGTTTTAGTTAATCTAAACAGGGTTAATTAGGGGTGGGCCCCACTGTCATTGACTAATTAATTAGTTAATTAACTAACATTTTAATTAGTTTAATTAGTAGATTAGTCAGGTTAATTAAATAATTAGTTAATCTAAACAGAATTAATTAAGTTAATTTATTCTTTAATTAATTAATTGATTAACTAATTATTTTATTTAATTAATTAATTAGTTTTAAAAAAAACGTTCTGGGCTGGGGCCCACTTGTCATTGGCCCCAGGGGGCCTGGCGGATTGGGCGTGGGGGCAAATCGGGCGGGCGGAACCGCCCGAATGAGGGGGGCGCTCCAAAGCACCGGCGCGGCACCGGCGCCAGACGTCGAAGGTGGTTGCGGGGACGGGCGCCGTCGTAGGCGGCAGCGGCACAGGCGGGCGGCGTCGCTAGGCGCGGGAGCGAGGAGAAGGGTCGCGGGCGCGCGGTTAGGTGAGTGAGGGAGATGGGCGAGGCCAAGGCGCGAGCAGGGCGTGGCGAGCGCGAGCGAGCAGTGGCTCGCGGTGAGTGCAGGCGTGCGTGCACACCGGACATGGCTGGGGCGCGGGGCAACAACAGACGGGGAGGGGGAACAGTGGACGTAGCGGAAGCCGAGCGCGCGTGCATGCGGGCGGAACGCGGCAGACGGAGGCGGGCGCGTGTGGGGGAGGCGGGAGCGAGCGCAGGGGGGGACGAGCGCATGCGTGTGCACGAGGGAGAGCAGAGAGGATGGGGGGCTCACGAGGGCCGCGCGTAGGGACGTCAGAGGCGCTGGGCACGGGACGGGGATGGACCGGACAACGGCGCATCACAGGCGGCAGTCGGTGGAGGTGGCCGTCCGACCAAGGCACGGCCGGTTGAGGAGAACGGCGACGGCGGCTGGCAATGGCGTTCGCGCGCGCCGTCACGGCGTCGAACCGACCGGGCGGCAACGCGACGTCGGCGACGGTCGGCAGGGGCAGTTGGCGGCGCCAGGGGCGGGCCCAGCGCCCTCGCTCGCGCGTCACCCGGTTCGCCGGGAGCACGGCCGGGCACTCCTACCGACCCGGCCCCGGCTGCCATTGGGCGCCCGATCCATCGGGGATCGGGGGAGGGGGTAGGTGGGTGTAGTGGATTGCGGGGGTGGTTTAGGGTTTGACTGGGTGAGTGATAAGTGGACGGTGGAGTGGGCCGGTCTATGGGGTGGCCGAATGGGCGGCGGGGTCGAGGCCTAGTGGGGAAAATGGGGGGGGGTTCCCCTTTTTTATCTCTCCCCCTTTTCTTTTCCTTTTTCCTTTTCTTTTGTTTTCTTTTATTTGCTCTGTTTTGCATTTCTTTTTAGTACCAAATGAGTTTTGTTTTGAACAAAACTTGGCACATAAAACTAACACAATACCTTGAGATGGTACAAAAAGTTTGGGGTCAAAATAAGTTTCCTAATTAATTTTAGAAATTGAAAAGGCCAATTTGAAGGCTGCTGGAGCACTGAATTAATTCCCATGGGCATTTTGGGAATTCAGAAGAGGTTGGTTCCAACATGACAATTACTCAATGATTATTTGCCACACTTTGAACATTTTAGTTTTCGTGTTTGGCAAATTTGAAATTTTGACTTTGAATTTGAGTTTGAACGTGAACAGTGATTTGGATCGAGTGTTAGCAAAAGTAGTGTGATGACATGGCACCATCAACAGGGTATTACTGTAGCATGATACTGGGGGTGTTACAACCCAGTTTTACTTGCATTAGTTTCACCCTTACAAATTTGCATGAGTAGGATTGGGAATTGGGTTTGCTATGTATTTCATGAGGTAGGAACCTATGATCCTTGAAACACCCCGGGATATTCGTTGTGTTATATATTGCTTAGTCATGCTTGTAGACGTGGATTGGTATGTGAGTTTCATGAAAGTTGCGAGAGTTACAATAATTAAGGGTTAACTTAAGGTGGCTACTTTAATACACATCTGGGTGGATAGGTTGTGGGAACCTGGGGGATCATAAGATTATTCATGCTCAGAAACTTCCATGTGCAGCCACAAGCCATTATGGGCTGTGGCATAGTTAAGTAAGTTGTGGGAAATCTTTCCATGATAGGCTAGCAGGTGTAGGGGAATGTAGGTGTACCGGCCTATCTATCGGTTAAGGGGACCTCTTCAAAAAGATTGTGTCTCGATCATCCAGTTCTCAAACATCACGTAGTGCGAGGAATTCAGCGGAGGTGATCGAGTCTTCTGGGGAAAAGTGCACAAACCTCTGCAGAGTTTATAAACAAATCATGATTTGTCATGTCCCCGGTTATGGGCATTTTGAGTATCTGGTATTTTAATTATTGGTTGATTTGATCACTCTATGTAATGAAATTGTTGGGTTATTTATGATTTGGTGATTTTGGGATTGAGTTGGGGTTACCTTCTCAATATGGGTAATTTAACTTAGTAGTAAATAAATTTATTCCTTTGGTGTAGGGAGAATTAGCTTTATGCAAAATTTAAACTTAGAGCCTCCACCAGCCAAATATGCATATAGAGATAGACAATTCTCATTATTACTCTATGGTGTGAAATTGCTGGTACATTCAATGTACTGACCTATATGGCTGCAATGTCTCATGTTGCAGGATTCTTATGACGAGTAAGTGATACGTTAGGGTTACGATGTCTACACTCAACTTTGCCATTGGTGTTGTTGGGACTCCACAACTTTTTTGTTACTTCCGCTATATGGATTGCGGTAATAGTTTTTACGTTACTTTACATATCCGGATCTCTCCAACACATAGTGCTTGCCAAAGGAAAAGTGTAAAAAGGAAAGGTGAAGATCACCATGACTCTTGTATAAGGGTAGAATATAAAAGTAAAAGATAGACCATTCGCAAAGGGAAGCATAGGTTGTCATGTGCTTTTACGGTTGGATGCACAAAATCTTAATGCAAAAGAACGTCACTTTATATTGCCGCTTGCGATAAAGAACTTTATTATGCAGTCTGTCGCTTTTATTTCTTCCATATCACAAGTTCGTATAAAGCTTATTTTCTTCAAACTAATCGATCATACATATTTAGAGAGCATTTTTTATTGCTTGCACCGATGACAACTTACTTTAAGGATCTTACTCAATCCATATGTAGGTATGGTGGACTCTCATGGCAAAACAGGTTTAAGGGATGTTTGGAAGCACAATTTGTATCTCTACTTAGTACAAGGAATTTTGCTAGCATGAGAGGGAAAGGCAAGCTCGACATGTTGGATGATCCATGACAATATAACTTCTATTCGGATATAAGAAAACACAAACCATTATTTGTCTTCCTTGTCCAACATCATCTTTTTATCATGTCATATTTCAATGAGTGCTCATAGTTACAAAAGATGTCCAAGATAGTATATTTATATGTGAAGCCTCTCTTTCTTTATTACTTCCTATTAATTGCAACAATGACCAAAACTATGTTTGTCAACTCTCAACAACTCTTATTCATCATACTCTCTATATGTGAAGTCATTACTCTCCATAAGATCAATAGATGATCTTTTTATTTCTTTTTATTCTTTATTTTATTTAATTCCCTCAAGATTATAGCAAAAAAAGCAAATCCCTCAACTCAAAACTACACTTTATTATAACTCATGGACTCAATTACATAGAAGGAACATAAAGCAAAACTCAAAGCTAAATCATACTAAAACTTTATTCTACTAGATCAAGATGTACCCAAAAGAATCGAACTAAGAAAACTGATAAAGGTAAAAGTGTGATGGTGATACGATACCGGGGCACCTACCCCAAGCTTGGCAGCTGCCAAGGGGAGTGCCCATACCCATGTATTTAGATTTCTTTCTTCAGAGGTGATGATGTGATATTCTTGGCGATGATGCCCCTTAGGATGCGATTCTATTCCTCGAGCTTATTAATTTGCTGCTTAAGATCCATTACTTCCTTGCGAAGTTTACCCGTGACGGCTAGAGCTTCATTCACCCATGGGTGTTTCATAGCTGTGGGAGAAAAAGCAACACTCTTTTTCATATTTTCATAAGAGAGGAATCTAACATTTGGAGGAATGACCGAATTTGGTATTGTTGAGCTCTGAAGTTCCTCCAGCATGAATCTAGTTTGAAGACGAGAGGTAGCTTATTGATCCTCCTCCATCCACCCTTTTCTAGTCAGCCTCCATCAAAAAAGAGAGAGATTTGCCGAAAGTGGTCATCTTCGTTGTATGCTCTTGGGCCCGGTGTCGGGTGAGATACCCGACTCTCCCCGACTGACTCTTGCGAAGACATCTTGCTCTAATCTGCTGCAGAAACAGCTCAAAACAAAAATAGCAGATATTGTCATGGTACGATGGTTAAATCCTTCCGGAGATTATATAATGAATTTTTACCGAGTATCGTGCAAGAAAACAGAGTCCATAGGGCACATGAGGTGGCCACAAGGTAGGGGGCGCGCCCTCCACCCTTGTGGTTGCCTCGTGTCTCTTTCGGACTACTTCTAATTTTCCTTATTTTTGAAATGTTCCAAAATAGAGAAAAATTATCATTGGAAATGTTTTGGAGTCGGTTTATTTACCGTACCATATACCTATTCCTTTTCGGAGTCTAAAACATTCTGGAAAGTGTCCCTTATGTACTCCTCCGGTGTTATGGTGTCAATTATATTGGTTTCAGCATTTATGGGATTACCTGAGATATAATGTTTGATTCTTTGACCGTTTACCACCTTCGGATTTGTACCTTTGGCATTGTTGATTTTGATGGCACCAGAACGATAGACCTCCTCGATAATGTAAGGTACTTCTTGTAGCGACCCGACCGTAGATGGTCAAGTCTCTGTGCGTAAGTGTTATCCCTGGATCGGTATGCTAACACACACAGTACTCGAGGATTTATAACAGAGGTAAATCACATGTAATAAGTAATGTAAATACTATTACCTCAATCCAAATAGCGGAAGTAACAACAAGGTTGTGGATTCCCATCAACACCAACGGCAAAGTTGAGTGTAGAAATCGTAACCCTAATGTATCACTTACTCGTCGTAAGATCCCTGCAACATGAGATGTTGCAGCCATGTAGGTCAGTACATTGAATGTACTAGCAAATTCACACTGTAGAGCAATGCTGAATAAAGGCTATCACTCCATGCATATTTGGCTGGTGGAAGCTCTACGTTTAATTTTTTCATAAAGCCAATTTTTCCCTACAATAAAGAAATATATTTTATTTAACTACAAAGTTGGTTGAAAATTATTGAGAAGGTTCCTCCAACTCAATCCCCAAATAATCATCCCATCAAATTAATTAAGTAAAGTGATGAGATCAAATCAATAATTCAAGTACCAGAATACTCAAGATGTCCATAACCGGGGACACGGCTAACCATGATTAGTTTGTACACTCTAGAGAGGTTTGCGCACTTTTCCCCACAAGACTCGATCTCCTCTGTTAGATTTCTCGCACTACATGGTGTTTGAAAATGGATGACCAAGACACAGTCTTTCAGAAGCATTAACCCTTTACTCTGGGTGGACAGTTACACCCACTTTCCCCTACATCTGCTAGCCCACCACTGAAAGAGGTCATGCAACATACTCAACTATGCTAGAGCCCATAATAGCTTGTGGCTGCACACGGAAGTTTCTAGCATGAATAATCTTATGATCCCTTTGAGCCTGGGTGGCGAACCAAAGGACAACACTGGTATATCCCCAGGTGCCCGCAACCAATCCACCCAGATGTGTATTAAAGTAGCCATCTTATGTTTAACCATTAATAATAACTCTCACATCTGTCGTGGATCACTCAAACCAAACCACGTCTACTAGCATAGCATAGCAGTATATGCATAACGTAGAATTCCCAGGGTTTGAATAAAAGACAATAGGTTCCTACCTCACCAACTACTTCCCAATACCCACATGTTAATCAAATCCTAACCATGCAATGTTTGAGGGTGAAACTAATGCAAGTAAAACTGGGTATGAAAAAGGTATGATCAAAGTGTGAACTTTCCTTGTACTGTTGATAAGATGATTCGCACTCAAAACTCCTGATAGTTCTACTCGTCACACTCCGTTCAATCTATCGTGAGCAAGCAATTGCACAGATAACCCCTCATGCAAAAGAATCAAAGAAAATACTTTGGAAAACTTCGAAAACAAGCAATTAACTCTTGCAACAGAAAACAATTTCTAACAGTACCAAAATTAAGTTAATTTGGCCTTATCAGAAAGTTTAGACCAAGAGCTTCGTTTTGCAAAAAGAATCAATTAAATCAGAGTTACGAAACTCAAGTTATGATCAAAAGAAGTTTGAATATGCATATGAACAAATTTCGAAATTTGAAAAATTCAAAAAGTTGGTATGACAGGTTCACTGGATAGGTGAAAAAAAGACGAAACTATAGGCGCTGGTTTTATCTAATTTGGATGAACGGGTAAAAAGTTATGGCTATTTGAAAAATCAGGGCCAAGCTGTTTTAGGAAGAAAAAATAGCTACGGCTAAAAGAATTCTAGGTCTAATGTATAAATACATAGACTAATTGATAATCTAATTATTCTATCGTACTAGTCTAGAAATAATAAATTACGGAAGTACAAAAAGAAAAAAAGAAAAAATATACATTTATAAGGTAAAGAAAAGACGACTTCGAAGAGAGAAGACAATTTCCAGAAGTCCCGCCGGAGAGGAGAAAAATATTTTTCTTTAATGAATCTAGTCAAACAAAAATATTAATTTAACCCGAATCAGATGAATTTTTGAGGCTTTATGGGTCTATATTTATAGGTGAAAAGGAGGTTTAGAGATCAAAGGCTAGGCAATGTGGGACTAAACGTATTTTTTTAGACAAGGGACTAAACGTAGATGAAAAGAAAAGAAAAGAAAAGGGGAGGCACCTCGCATGGGCCTAAAGGCCTTAGGCGGTTCGGCCGGCCGCGCGCACTGCAGTTTTTTTCCTTTTTCTTTGGAGTAATTGCAAAGAAAAAAAACTATGGAGAAGGAATATGGCCGGCTGGGCTTGGCACATATAGGAAAAAATGATGGGGATTATATATCAAGTTTGACTAGATTCATTAAAGAAAAATAGAAAAGGGAAGTTAGTGATGGGCCACATGTCCAGTTTTGTTTTTAATAAAATAGAAAAGGGAAACTAAATAACGAAAATAGAAATAAAATTTTACATAGGCATATTATATATCAAAATTTTCAAAAAAAATTCCTAAAACATGAATTCAGTGGCAAATAAATTCTACAAAAATTTAAATAAATCAAACAGTGCTACTGCTACAATAAAACCTCATAAAAATCATTTTAAAAATACCAAAATAAATTCGAATTTATTTATCTCCAATTTTCTAATGTAAGGAATCATTTTACCCTAATTTCCATATATTTTATTTTTGGAGAAAAATAATTTGAATAAAATCCAAATAATGAGAATAATTTCAAAAGGGACTTTGAATTTGATTATTTTAAACTCCCAACTCATATTTCATATGATTTGAAGAAGTCAATTTATCTTCCCTCATGAAAATCATTCAGTTCCTTAAAGTTTCTGAATTGAAAAAATATTTCCAAATAAAAATTCTAATCTTTTCAAGACACCTTACATTTATTTAAATGGAAGAAGTCATGTCATCTTCTCTCTAGGGTTTTGTGATGAAAAGAATTTGAATTCATGAAGATCAAAATGCAAAGTGAAAGTTTGGGAAAGTCCTTTTATTCCCTCTCATTTAACTTTCAAAAGTTTTCAAATTTCACTCAATTGCACTCAAGCAACCACACCACAAATCAAACAAACAATCAAAACTATTTATTTAATATAACATTCCAAAATTTAGAATTTTGGGATGTTACACCTTCCCATTTAGAGAGAAGTTTTCCTGCAAAACATCTTAAATGAGAGTTGTATAGCAAAACATGATCACCTACATTAAACTCACGCTTTTGTATCCTTTTGTCATGCCATCTTTTAACTTTTTATTTAAACAACTTTGCATTCTCATAGGCTTGGGTTCTCCATTCGTCAAGTGAGCTAATGTCAAATAACCTCTTCTCACCGGAAAATTTGAAATCATAATTGAGCTCTTTAATAGCCCAATATACCTTATGTTGTAATTCAAGAGGTAAGTGACAAGCCTTTCCATAAACCATTTTATATGGAGACATACCCATAGGGTTCTTATAAGCAGTTCTATAAGCCCATAATGCATCACCAAGTTTCTTAGACCAATTCTTTCTAGATCTATTAATAGTCTTTTGCAAAATCAATTTAATCTCTCTAATTGCCAATTCTAACTTGACCACTAGACTGAGGATGATATGGAGATGCAATTATATGATTGACAACATATTTAGAAAGCATTTTACGGAAAGCACCATGAATAAAATGTTAACCACCATCAGTCATTAAATATCTAGGGACTCCAAACCTCGGAAAAATAACTTTTTTAAGCATCTTAATAGAAGTGTTGTGATCAGCACTACTAGTTGGAATAGCTTCTACCCACATAGTAACATAATCAACAACAAATAAATTATGTGTATACCGATTGGAGGATGGAAAAGGTCCCATATAATCAAAGCCCCAAACATCAAATGGTTCAATAACAAGTGAATAATTCATAGGCATTTCCTGACGTCTACTAATATTGCCAATTCTCTGGCATTCATCACAAGACAAGACAAACTTATGAACATCCTTGAAGAGAGTGGGCCAATAAAAACCGGATTGCAATACCTTGTGTGCAGTTCTATCTCCAGTGTGGTGTCCTCCATAAGACTCGGACTGGCACTTGCGTAGGATCTGTCCTTGTTCATGCTCAGGTACACAACGTCTAATAACACCATCTACTCCTTATTTATAAAGGTGTGGGTCATGTCAAAAGTAATGTCTTAAATCATAGGAAAACTTTTTCTTTTGCTGGTATGTGAAACTAGGTGGTGTAAATTTAGCAACAATATAATTAGCGTAATCAGCATACCATGGAGTATTACGAGAAGCATTTATGACAGCTAATTGTTTATTAGGAAAGCTATTATCAATAGGCAGTGGGTCATCAAGAACATTCTCTAACTTAGACAAATTATCTGCAACGGGGTTCTCAGCTCCCTTTCTATCAATAATATGCAAATAAAATTATTGTAACAAGAGAACCCATCCAATAAGTCTAGATTTAGCATCTTTCTTTTCCATAAGATATTTAATAGAAACATGATCAGTGTGAATAGTTACTTTGGAATCAAGAATATAAGATCTGAACTTATCACAAGCAAAAATAACTTATAAAAATTCCTTTTTAGTAGTAGCATAATTTCTTTGGGAATTGCCTAGAGTTTTACTAGCATAATGAATAACATTCAATTTCTTATCAACTCATTGTCCTAGAACAGCCCCAACAGCATAATCAATAGCATCACACATAATTTCAAAGGGTAAATTCCAATCAGGTGGCTGAACAATAGGTGCAGAAATCAAGGCTTTCTTAAGTATTTCAAATGCTTCTACACAATCATCATCAAAAACAAAAGGAACACCTTTTTGCAAGAGATTAGTGAGAGGCCTAGAAACTTTAGAGAAGTCTTTAATAAACCTCCTATAGAAACCAGCATGACCAAGGAAACTTCTTATACCTTTGATATCTTTAGGACACGACATCTTTACAATAGCATCTACTTTAGCTTTATCAACTTCAATACCTCTTTCAGAAATATTATGCCCCAAGAGAATACCTTCATTAACCATAAAGTGTCACTTCTCCCAATTCAAGACAAGATTAGTTTCTTCACATCTCTGCAAAACTAGATCAAGGTTGCTTAAGAAAGCATCAAAAGAAGTTCCGTAAATGGAGAAATCATCCATGAAAACCTCAACAATCTTTTCACAAAAATCAAAGAATTTAGCATTCATACATCTTTGAAAGGTAGCAGATGCATTGCATAAACAAAAAGTCATACGTCTATAAGCAAAGGTAACGAAAGGGCAAGTAAAAGTGGTCTTTTCCTGATCATCTTTTGACACAGGTATTTGAGAGAAACCAGAATAACCATCTAGAAAGCAAAACTGTGTATGTTTGGATTGTCTTTCTTGCATTTGATCAATAAAAGGTAGAGGGTAATGATCTTTGCTAGTAGCTTTATTCAATTGGAGAAAATCAATTACCATTCCATAACCTGTAAGAATTCTTTGTGGGATTAATTCTGTAACGCCCTCGATGCGGCTATATCTCCCACATGTCGAAGCACGACTTAGAGGCATAACCGCATTGAAAGCAATGTCGCAAGTGAGGTAATCTTCGCAAACAACCCATGTAATACACAAAGGGGAAGAGGTACATAGTTGGCTTACAATCGCCACTTCACACAATACAAGAATAAAGCATTACATCATCAGATACATCTCAAGGTCCGACTACGGAACCAAAATAAAAGAAGACTACCCCAAATGCTACACAGATCCCCGATCGTCCCAACTGGGCTCCACTACTGATCAACTAGAAAAGAACAACATAAAGAACACGATCTTCATAGAGCTCCTCCTTGAGCTTGGTTGTGTCCATCCTGCACGGTAACTGACCTGCAAGCTGGTTTTGGAAGTATCTGTGAGTCACGGGGACTCAGCAATCTCACACCCTCGCGATCAAGACTATTTAAGCTTATATAAGGGTAAAGTATGATGGTGGAGCTGCAGCAAGCGACTAGCATATATGGTGGCTAACATACGCAAAAGAGAGCGAGAGAGAAGGCAAAGCAAAGTCGAACAACTATGATCAAGAAGTGAACCTAAAACAACCTCCGTCAAGCATAACTCCAACACCGTGTTCACTTCCCGGACCCCACCAAGAAGAGACCATCACGGTAACACACGCGGTTGATGTATTTTAATTCAGGTCAACTTCAGGTTTTCTACAACCGGACATTAACAAATTCCCATCTTCCCATAACCGCGGGCATGACTTTCAAAAGTTCAAAACCCTGCAGGAGTGTCCCAACTTAGCCCATCAAAAGCTCTCACGGTCAACGAAGGATATTCCTTCTCCCAAGACAATCCGATCAGACTCGGCATCCCGGTTACAAGACATCCTCGACAATGGTAAAACAAGTCCAGCAAGACCGCCCGATGCGCCGACATCCTAATGGGAGCTGCACATATCTCGTTCTCAGGGCAACACCGGATGAACACTACGTACAGCTAAAATCAGCCCTCAAGTTTCCCCGAGGTGGCGCCGCAAGTGGCTCTGTTTCGGACCAACACTTAGACAAGCACTGGCCTGGGGGGGTTAAAATAAAGATGACCCTTGGGCGGGCCTAACCCAGGGGAAAAGGGCTAGGTGGCGAATGGTAAAACCAAGGTTGGGCCTTTCTGGAGGAGTTTTATTCAAAGCGAACTGTCAAGAGGTCCCCATTATAACCCAACCGTGTAAGGAACGCAAAATCCGGGAACATAACACCGATATGACGGAAACTAGGGCGGCAAGAGTGGAACAAAACACCAAGCATAACGCCGAGCCTTCCACCCTTTACCAAGTATATAGATGCATTAATTAAATAAGAGATATTGTGATATCCCAACAAAAATCCATATTCCAACATGGAACAAACTCCAATCTTCACCTCCAACTAACAATGCTATAAGAGGGGCTGAGCAAAGTGGTAACATAGCCAAACAACGGTTTGCTAGGACAAGGTGGGTTAGAGGCTTGGCTTAACAATATGGGAGGCATGATAAGCAAGTGGTAGGTATCGCAGCATAGGCATAGCAAAAGAGCGAACAAATAGCAAGCAAAGATAGAAGTGATTTCGAGGGTATCGTCAACTTGCTTGAGATCCCGCAAGGGAGAAGAACGAATCCATGAAGAAGACAAATGGACATACACGAACGGGTCCTCACAACCGCGATGTTATCGGAACCCAACCCGAAGAAGCAACACCAGAAAGAAGTACACAACATAGTAAACAACCAGCACATGAACATGGCATGATATGCGGGATGCGGTATGTGATGCATCTGCATGATTTGCAATGGAATGATTGAACCTGGCCTCAACCAAGAGTGCCACTGGAAAGAGCAGTTGATTTTGGTCGAAAATGATATAAAGATCGCCAGAAACGGATGCACGGTTTGCAAATGGCAAGCAAAACAAATATGGCACCTGTCTGCGATAAACAACAAGTAGCCATCTAAATGCATCAAGAACAACAAGCTACAGCACTCAAACATGGTAACAAAATACATGGAAGGGATCCACTCATGATGCTTGACAAAATATGAACACTGAGCTACGGCTAATTCAATCAATAGCAGGTTCAAACAAGCATGGCAAAAATGCAAAAGATTACTGGTTACAGACTTGGTGAAATTAACATGTTAGGAATTTATCATGAGGAAGCAAACTTTAGGGCACAATAACTACATGCTACAGGAACATATCATGGCGAAGCAAGGCATGGCATGAAGCTACTCAAAGCATTAAACAAAAGTCCCTTAGTGACCTTGAGCCAAAAGGGATCATAAAATACAATTGCAAGCATGTGAACATAGCAAAAACATAAACAGATTCAGACTTAGTGAAAAACTGGAACATGGCAAAACAGATTAACAAGTAGGCATGTTTACGAGCTCGATGCACTCACTACAAAGCATGGCATGATAAACTAAGCATACACCCAGCAAGAAGAAATGGCATAGAAGCTAGACATGGCAAGAACAACAACATAGTATGCACGGATCAACAACAACAAGCTCGGCAAAATCGCTAAACATGTTAACAGTCTGCCAGGAACAATTTATAGCAAAAGTAGAGCTCGATTGAATCAAGCTAGGGTGCTCCAAAATTGCAAACAAAGACATGGATGGATAGAGCACCACAATATCTACAAAACACTTACTGATCATCCTCAAAAGAGGCACGGATCACTAGGAAACAACATGAACATATGGCATAAAAACAATACAGGACAAGGACTTAGTGAAATTCTAAGTCCCTGAAATCAGCATCATTGAGTAAGCTACTTTGCATGCTTGTGCTAGTCACCACAAATATCACAAAAATACATGGCATACACCCCTGTAAAGATGGCATGGCATTCTACAAAACACATGTAGAGCTCAGGATCATAGCATGCACACATATAATCATGGCAAAAATGACAAAAGGCCATTTGCTGAAACAGATCTGACATATTCCTCACATAGCACTTTTCCAACAGATTTCGGGCATCAAGATGAGCTCAAATGGAAATGATGCAATGAGATGAAATGATTTACGCGTCGAGGCGAACATTTTGATATGCTACACGCACGAATCGGAGCAACGGTGACAGAGTTATGATGTGATGACCAATGCAAAAAGTTACTGGAATCTGGGGACTTAGAAGAATTTCGACCTCTCCGAAAAAGTCAACCCGAGATGGAGACGTGCGGGCAGGAGGGATCCGGATCTGGACGGAGGAATTTGGATCGGCGTAGTGGTGGATCTCATCCACCTTCTTCTCCGGCGAGGCAACGAACTCCGGCGAGGCGCGGACTTCTCCAGCGAGGCAGGGGAGGCAAGGGAGCAGCGGAGCTCGGCTCCCCGGGGCCGGATCGGGCCATGACAGGACGGCTACGCTAGGCACCATGGTGGAGCAGCGGCGGGAGGCGGCAGTCCGACGAGGCCAGCGCGGCGCTCCGGCGAGCCCGAGCCGTTAGCTGGGCCTCGCGCGGGGAGGCGCGGTGGTGGCGGCGATTGGCTGCGTCGTTAGGGCGGCCGGCGGCCGAGCGACGATGGTAGGGCGGCCGGCGTGCGGCTGCCGGCAGCGAAGGCGGCGGCGTCTCCCGGGAGGCGGAGCGAGATGGGCCCGCGCGGGCCGGCCTCGGGCCCCGCGGGCCGCGGCAGCGCGTTGAGGAGAGAGAGAGGGAGGCGGCTGAGGTGGCGCGAGGTGGTTGGCTCACGGCGGCGGCAGGAGTGACGTGGCGTCCGGCGATTGGCTGGAGCGACGTGGAGGGCGGACATGTCCGGCGCGGGGGAGGAGGGATGGCTAGGGTTTCATCCGCGAATTTCTGGAGGGAGCACATATTTATAGGTAGAGGGAGATAGGAAAGCTCCAAATGAGGTGCGGTTTTCGGCCACGCGATCGTGATCGAACGACCGAGATGATGGAGGCGGTTTAGGTGGGTTTTGGGCCACTTTGGAGGGTGTTGGGCTGCAACACACACGAGCCTTTTCGGTCCCTCGGTTAACCGTTGGAGTATCAAACGAAGTCCAAATGGCACGAAACTTGACAGGTTGTCTACCGGTAGTAAACCAAGGCCGCATGACAAGTCTCGGTCCAATCCGAAAACGTTTAACACCCGCACACGAAAAGAGGTAGAAAGGGACACCGGATGACATAGGAGCGCCGGATTGCAAAATGACAACGGGGAAAATGCTCGGATGCATGAGACGAACATGTATGCAAATGAAATGCACATGATGACATGATATGCAATGCATGACACGCAAGCAATGACAAGGCAACAACAGCGAATAACTGGAGGACACCTGGCACATCGGTCTCGGGGCATTACAACACTCCACCACTACGAGAGGATCTCATCCCGAGATCTAGAATGGCACCGGAGGGAAAACGGAAGAGAAAGAGTAGAGGTACAACTAAGTTTCTTCTTTGACAAACGAGTGAGACCAAGGAACCTTGAAATGGTAAGCCATTTCGAGAAATGAATTCCACGAGATGAATGAAGTTGAAAACACTCCGTTAGAAAAAAGAACAAGGAAGAACAACTTCGGGCAGCACTCCGATTGAAAAGAAAATGAATGAATAAGAACTTGAGAAGATGAGAAGATACATGATGGAATCACAACATACAGCCTCCGGAACTATTGAATGCATGGAACAAGGGGTAAGAAAGATCTCAAACAGCACTCCGGTTGAGAAGAGATGCAAGGTTTGATAAGGCGAAAAAAAACTTGAGCAAAAGGGCATAACACTGCGGTTAAATGGATAAGCATGAAAAGAACAAGGTCCTGACAAGAACAAGAAGGAAGGGTTGACGAGAGCAACATCACAATGCCTTCGGAAGAAAAGAGAGAATGGAATGGAATGAACGGACGAGAGAATAATATCTTCTATCTCGAATGAGCTTGAAAAGGCATCTTTAGGAGAAGGGTTCGAACGGAGTTGTTGGAAAACCAACAACGAAAAGAGTAAGCTTGTTGTGGGCTTATGAAAACATCTGAAAACTTAAGGTGAAATTCTGCCACTAATGAAAACGATAGAATTGGATTGATATCAAAAGGAGACGAGAACTTATATCACCGGGAGGATAAATGAAGAACTTGGATCATTTATAAGCACCATAGATAGCAACAATCCTTAGGGAAGGCTTTAGGTGAAACATGACACAAGACAACTCCAACGAAGAGATTGTGGTTTAAAATACCTCGTTCTTAACAACATGTGAATCATGAAACATGAACTCAAATTATCAAGAATGACATAATACCACCTCCAATGATACGGAAGAAAGAATTGCACTCCGGATAGCGAGATGAAGAATACTTGGGCTCCTCTTAAAAGAATGTTGATGAACACTTGGAAGAAGGGAATAAATCCTTTGATGAACCACCATGATGGGCCTCCATGAAGAACTCCGGTAACGAAAGGAATGATCAAATGAAAGGAAAGATAAGTTGAAAACACAAGGTGAATCCTTTCAATGATTGGATGAAACTTTGCGACGAGATAAAATGGAAACTTGGAACTCCGGAAAAGAAAGATAAAGCATCTCGAACCGAGAATGTGATATGATGAACCACTCCGGAAATCAGAAATTGAATTTACTCGATGAAACAAGAATAAGAATTACATTATGCTTATCCTTCACCAATTTAAATTGATGACAAGCAATGGATTTGCCATACTACTTATTCTCGTAGGAAGGATTAAGAGAGATATAGCGCAAACTTGAGAAGATCTTCTACGAACCACCGGTAAAATTGGAAAGAACAAGTGAATTGATACAATAACGTAAAAGGAAGGATCTTGAACGAACCACCATAAGAATTGGAAAATGAACGAAGTAAAGAAAAGAATCACCGGGAAGAATTAGAGAACGAATGAAGATGCTTGAGAGGATTTAGATACAAGTGAAATGGAGAGATCACGAGCTGATAAGAGAATACTTGAATGATGCACCGGTAATATTTGGAGAACGAGAGCTGAAAGCTGAGAATGAATAAATTCTGAGATGATGGGCTCCGGATAATCAAACTGAAAAGACTCCTGAATTGCTTTGGATGGGTGAAAAGAATTCCCACAATCGAAAATAATTATGAGAGGATGGCAACGAGCTAGAATCACGAATCTTTGGGAGAACGGATAGGATATGGAGGAAAAACTCTTCTTCGGTCTTCAAAATCCGAGAATGATGACGAGAAACGCCTCCCAAAATTGTTGAGATACTCCGGGATGAAAAATTAGAAAGGTTGAACCAACAATGAACAGAGTTAGAAAGATCTTGGAGAAAGGCATTTGACTGATGATAACTCATTCTTACGTCAAACTTTGAGAAAAAATGAGGATAGCTCCGGGAAAATTAGAAGAGTCAGGTAAGATCCTGGGAAAAGACCTGTGGGTTAGGGCCCACTCAAAAGAAACACCGTTGAATGATTACTTGAAAAGGAGATAGCACCGGTTGAATTAAATGACTTGAATGAGATAACATCCTCGAAAGAGTTTGAACGAAAGCAGAGTGAAAACATGAATCTCCGAGATATCTAGAGCACTTCGGAACAATTGAATAGCGAGAAGTGGATGATTAAGAGGTGCACCGGCACAAGAAAACATTTGAAACAAGGAAAAGGATATGATCAACAAAGTTTGACTTGAAACCACCGGAAAACAAAGAGAATGAATAATGATGAACTTGAGGCTCCGTTAGAATCTTCATGAGAAACACCAGGTAAGAACATTGAAAGAAAAGAAAGAAGAGACTTCACATGAATAAGATGGACACTTGATCAAGAAATTTGAGTCCTTGAAGAAAAAGGGTGGGTGGGCGTGAAAAACAAAGGCAACTTGGAGACGGATGAAACAAACACCATTGAGGAGAACTGATACTTGATCTTGCGGATGTTGAAATGATTGGATGCACTTGAAGAGAAACACACCAGTTGAGAAGAGGATTGACATGATAATATCGATTATCATGAAGGATTGGTATTCACATCGGAGTATGAGAACACCATTTAGGAAAGGTATGGAATCAACACTTGACATTGAAGCAATTTGAATACCACAACTCAAAACAAAAAAAAGGATTGGCTTGTAGAATAAGCCAGAACAAACATATGATAGATATTTCGTCCGAAGTTTTCGTGGTGGGGCCTACACGGGCTCGATCGTACAACACCATCATGTACAAGGCAGTGCACATGACATACGAAGCGTCCCCGAGTCGGCATAGCTAAGGACTCTTTAAGACACAACGAGACCACTGTAAAACCAACCGTGAATAGGCGGACCACTAGACGTCGAACCCCAATTTCATATCATACATCTGTCGGATGGATATCCTAAGAGCTACTTGAATTACCACTTATAAACTCCCGAAACTTCCCGGTTATGCAATCAGGTGTTGGGGATATAGGGGAAACATAATATCTCACCCAAAAATAACAAATCCTATATCCAGCTGTATCCATCCTTCAACACATAACCAAGAAACCTTCGGAAATCGTTTACCTCAACCTTCGAAAAGCATCTGTTATACGAGTTATGCCAATACTCCCGAACTCCCGCCCCAGTACTGGGTGGCGTCGAGGTTATCTCACCAACAACTGCATAAAAGAGATTTTCGATGTCGGCGAAACTCAGGTATTCCGGAATCTCAACGATAAAATTGTGACGACAACACCTCGGAGCTCAACTCCCCGGGACACTGCCACAACCCCTAAATGTTAGGAGGCACCAAGAACAATGTTCTCGTCACAAAACCATCAGAACGACTCCAAGATACCCGCGTGGTCCTAAATTTTTTTTAGTAAAATTTGAGAAGAGAAGAGTCAAAACTCTACGTCAGGATGCCTCACCAGAGCGATGAAGGGACTAATGAGTAAAAAGAATTCCTAACTCTCCGATATATATAATCCTAAATGACTTAAAACATTTTTTAGACTCAACAACGCCAACGATTCGATCAAGCAGGGGGCTCCTAAGGTCGGGGAAGGCTCTGATTACCAACTTGTAACCCCTCGATGCGGCTATATCTCCCACATGTCGAAGCACGACTTAGAGGCATAACCGCATTGAAAGCAATGTCGCAAGTGAGGTAATCTTCGCAAACAACCCATGTAATACACAAAGGGGAAGAGGTACATAGTTGGCTTACAATCGCCACTTCACACAATACAAGAATAAAGCATTACATCATCCAGATACATTCAAGGTCCGACTACGGAACCAAAATAAAAGAAGACTACCCCAAATGCTACACAGATCCCCGATCGTCCCAACTGGGCTCCACTACTGATCAACTAGAAAATAGAACAACATAAAGAACACGATCTTCATAGAGCTCCTCCTTGAGCTTGGTTGTGTCACCTGCACGGTAACATCGGCACCTGCAAGCTGGTTTTGGAAGTATCTGTGAGTCACGGGGACTCAGCAATCTCACACCCTCGCGATCAAGACTATTTAAGCTTATAGGAAGGGTAAAGGTATGATGGTGGAGCTGCAGCAAGCGACTAGCATATATGGTGGCTAACATATTCGCAAAAGAGAGCGAGAAGAGAAGGCAAAAGCAAAGTCGAACAACTATGATCAAGAAGTGAACCTAAAACAACCTCCGTCAAGCATAACTCCAACACCGTGTTCACTTCCCGGACCCCACCAAGAAGAGACCATCACGGTAACACACGCGGTTGATGTATTTTAATTCAGGTCAACTTCAGGTTTTCTACAACCGGACATTAACAAATTCCCATCTTCCCATAACCCGCGGGCACGACTTTCGAAAAGTTCAAAACCCTGCAGGAGGTGTCCAACTTAGCCATCACAAGCTCTCACGGTCAACGAAGGATATTCCTTCTCCCAAGACAATTCCGATCAGACTCGGCATCCCGGTTACAAGAACATCCTCGACAATGGTAAAACAAGTCCACAAGGACGCCCGATGCGCGACATCCTAATGGGAGCTGCACATATCTCGTTCTCAGGGCAACACCGGATGAACACTATGTACAGCTAAAATCAGCCCTCAGTTTCCCCGAGGTTGGCGCCGCAAGTGGCTCTGTTTCGGACCAACACTTAGACAAGCACTGGCCTGGGGGGGTTAAAATAAAGATGACCTGGGCGGGCCTAACCCAAGGGAAAAGGGCTAGGTGGCGAATGGTAAAACCAAGGTTGGGCCTTGCTGGAGGAGTTTTATTCAAAGCGAACTGTCAAGGGTCCCCATTATAACCCAACCGTGTAAGGAACGCAAAATCCGGGAACATAACACCGATATGACGGAAACTAGGGCGGCAAGAGTGGAACAAAACACCAAGCATAACGCCGAGCCTTCCACCCTTTACCAAGTATATAGATGCATTAATTAAATAAGAGATATTGTGATATCCCAACAAAAATCCATATTCCAACATGGAACAAACTCCAATCTTCACCTCCAACTAACAATGCTATAAGAGGGGCTGAGCAAAGTGGTAACATAGCCAAACAACGGTTTGCTAGGACAAGGTGGGTTAGAGGCTTGGCTTAACAATATGGGAGGCATGATAAGCAAGTGGTAGGTATCGCAGCATAGGCATAGCAAAAGAGCGAACAAATAGCAAGCAAAGATAGAAGTGATTTCGAGGGTATCGTCAACTTGCTTGAGATCCCGCAAGGGAGAAGAACGAATCCATGAAGAAGACAAATGGACATACACGAACGGGTCCTCACAACCGCGATGTTATCGGAACCAACCCGAAGAAGCAACACCAGAAAGAAGTACACAACATAGTAAACAACCAGCACATGAACATGGCATGATATGCGGGATGCGGTATGTGATGCATATGCATGATTTGCAATGGAATGATTGAACCTGGCCTCAACCAAGAGTGCCACTGGAAAGAGGAGTTGATTTTGGTCGAAAATCGATATAAAGATCACCAGAAACGGATGCACGGTTTGGAAATGGCAAGCAAAACAAATATGGCACCGGTCTGCGATAACAACAAGTAGCCATCTAAATGCATCAAGAACAACATGCTACAGCACTCAAACATGGTAACAAAATACATGGAAGGGATCCACTCATGATGCTTGACAAAGATGAACACTGAGCTACGGCTAATTCAATCAATAGCAGGTTCAAACAAGCATGGCAAAAGTGCAAAAGATTACTGGTTACAGACTTGGTGAAATTAACATGTTAGGAATTTATCAGAGGAAGCAAACTTTAGGGCACAAAACTACATGCTACAGGAACATATCATGGCAAAGCAAGGCATGGCATGAAGCTACTCAAAGCAATTAAAAAAAGTCCCTTAGTGACCTTGAGCCAAAAGGGATCAAAAATACAATTGCAAGCATGTGAACATAGCAAAAACATAAACAGATTCAGACTTAGTGAAAAACTGGAACATGGCAAAACAGATTAACAAGTAGGCATGTTTACGAGCTCGATGCACTCACTACAAGCATGGCATGACAAACTAAGCATACACCCATCAAGAAGAAATGGCATAGAAGCTAGACATGGCAAGAACAACAACATAGCATGCACGGATCAACAACAACAAGCTCGGCAAAATCGCTAAACATGTTAACAATCTGCCAGGAACAATTTATAGCAAAAGTAGAGCTCGATTGAATCAAGCTAGGGTGCTCCAAAATTGCAAACAAAGACATGGATGGATAGAGCACCACAATATTACAAAACTACTTACTGATCATCCTCAAAAGAGGCACGGATCACTAGGAAACAACATGAACATATGGCATAAAAACAATATCAGGACAAGGACTTAGTGAAATTCTAAGTCCCTGAAATCAGCATCATTGAGTAAGCTACTTTGCATGCTTGTGCTAGTCACCACAAATATCACAAAAATACATGGCATACACCCCTGTAAAGATGGCATGGCATTCTACAAAACACATGTAGAGCTCAGGATCATAGCATGCACACAATAATCATGGCAAAAATGACAAAAGGCCATTTGCTGAAACAGATCTGACATATTCCTCACATAGCACTTTTCCAACAGAATTTCGGGCATCAAGATGAGCTCAAATGGAAATGATGCAATGAGATGAAATGATTTACTCGTCGAGGCGAACATTTTGATATGCTACACGCACGAATCGAAGCAACGGTGACAAAGTTATGATGCGATGAACAATGCAAAAAGTTACTGGAATCTGGTGACTTGGAAGAATTTCGACCTCTCTGAAAAAGTCAACCCGGGACGGAGACGTGCGGGATGGAGGGACCCGGATCTAGACGGAGGCGTTTGGATCGGCGTAGTGATGGATCTCATCCACCTTCTTCTCCGGCGTGGCAACGAACTCCGGCGAGGCGCGGACTTCTCCGGCGAGGCAGGGGAGGCAAGGGAGCAGCGGATCCGGCGGGGCTCGGCTCCCCGCAGACCGACAGGGCGGCTGAGCGCGGTGGTCCCGGCGTCGGCGAGCGGCGCGCCGGCGAGAGCAGCAGCTCGGGCGGCGGGGCGAAGTGGCGCTGGGCGGCGGAGCATGCAATGGCGCGGCGGCGGAGGAGCGCGCCAGCGAGAGGCGAGGCAGCGGGTGCGGGCACACGCCTGCGGGCGGCGGCGACCGGGCCCGCACGGGCCGCGCGATGGAGAGGGAGGCGGCCGGCTAAGGTGGCGCACCCCGATTGGATGAGGGCGGTGGCGGCGGTGACGTGTCGCCTCCGGATTGGCCGGAGCGACGTGGCGGCGGGGTGGACATGTCCAGCGACTGGATGGCCATGTCCGGCGGCGCGAGAGGAGCGGGGCTAGGGTTTTGACTGCGGGATTTTTCGGGGAGAGCCACATATTTATAGGTAGAGGGAGCTAGGAGAGTCCAAATGAGGTGCGGTTTTCGGCCACGCGATCGTGATCGAACGACCGAGATGATGGAGGAGGTTTAGGTGGGTTTTGGGCCACTTTGGAGGTGGTGTTGGGCTGCAACACACACGAGGCCTTTTTGGTCCCTCGGTTAACCGTTGGAGTATCAAACAAAGTCCAAATGGCACGAAACTTGAAGGCGGTCTACCGGTAGTAAACCAAGGCCGCATGACAAGTCTCGGTCCAATCCGAAAACGTCTAACACCCGCACACGAAAAGAGGTAGAAAGGGACACCGGGTGACATAGGAGCGCCGGATTGCAAAATGGACAACGGGGAAAATGCTCAGATGCATGAGACGAACATGTATGCAAATGAAATGCACATGATGACATGATATGACATGCATGACACGCAAGCAATGACAAGGCAACAACAGCGAATACCCGGAGGACACCTGGCACATCCGTCTCGGGGCGTTACAAATTCATTCTTATCATTAGGAACAACAGTAATACCTCCCTTCTTAGGGACACAATGAACGGGACTCACCATCTACTATGAGCAATAGGATAAATATACATGCCTCCAGAAGCTTTAGTATTTCATTTCTTACCACTTCCTTCATCTTAGGATTTAACCGTCATTGGTGATCAACAACTGGTTTAGCATCATGCTCCAAATTAATTTTGTGCTACATAGAGTGGGACTAATGCCCTTAAGATCATCAAGAGTATATCCAATAGGCACGGTGCTTCTTCAGAGTTTTCAATAATTTATTTTCTTCATGCTCTGAAAGGTTAGCACTAATAATAAGGATATATCTTATTTTCATCAAGATAAGCATATTTCAAAGTATCAGGTAATTGTTTAAGCTCAAACACGGGATCACCCTTGGTGGAGGAGGATCCCCAAGGATTTCAACAGGCAAATTGTGTTTCAAAACATGCCCTTGATTAAAGAATATTTCATCTATTTCCCTTCTTTCATTCATAAACATATCATTTTCATGGTCTAGCAAATATTGTTCTAAAGGATTACTAGGAGGCAGCAATAGAAGCAAGACCAATAATTTCATCTTACTAGGAAATTCTTTATCATGGGGTTGTCTATGAAATTTAGAGAAATTAAAATCATGAGACATATCCCCTAAACCAATAGTAACAATATCTTCTCGCAGTCTATCTTAGCATTAACAGTATTCAAGAAAGGTCTACCAAATATAATGGGACAAAAATCATCTTGTGGGGAACCAAGAACAAGAAAAATCAGTAGGGTATTTAATTTTCCCACACAAGACTTCAACATCTCTAACAATCCCAATTGGTGATATAGTATCTCTATTGGCAAGCTTAATAGTAACATCAATATCTTCTATCTCAGCAGGTGCAATATCATTCATAATTTCTTGTATAAAGGTATAAGGAATTGCACTCACACTAGCACCCACATCACATAAGCCATGATAACAATGATCTCCTATTTTAACAGAAACAACATGCATGCCACAACAGGGTCTATGTTTATCTTTATATCGGGTTTAGCAATTCTAGCAGCTTCATCACAGAAATAAATAACATGCCATCAATATTATCGAGAGATATCTTTAACCATAGCAATACTAGGTTCAACTTTAATTTGTTCAGGGGGTGTAGGTGTTCTAGTATAACTCTTACGAACCATATTGAAGCTTTAGCATGATCCTTTGTCTAACAAAAAAGGTGGTTTCTCAATATAAAGTAGGAACAGGATGAACATTATAAGTAATAGTTTCTTCTTCAACTTTAATAGGTTCTACTACTTAACTTCAATGGGAGGATGATATTTAAACCACTTCTCCTTAGGGAGATCAACATGAGTAGCAAAAGATTCACAAAAGAAGCTACTATCTCAGAGTCAAGTCCATATTTAGTGCTAAAATCACGAAAAGCATCGGTATCCATAAAAGATTTAACACAATCAAACTTAAGGTTTATACCTGACTCCTTACCTCATCGAGTTCCCAATCTTCAGAGTTGCATTTAATTCTTTCCAATAAATCCCATTTGAATTCAATAGTCTTCTCATAAAAGAACCAGTACAAGAAGTATCGAGCATGGATCGATCATTATGAGAAAGCCGAGCATAAATTTTTTGAATAATAATTTCTCTTGAGAGCTCATGATTGGGGCATGAATATAACATTAACTTAAGCCTCCCCCAAGCTTCAGTGATACTTTCACCTTCACGAGGCCAAAAATTATATATATAATTCCGATCATGATGAACTAGATGCATAGGATAAAACTTCTAATGAAATTAAATTTCAATCGGTTGTAGTTCCATGATCCAATATCATCACATAGCCTATACCATGTCAATGCCTTTCCCTTCAAAGATAAAGGGAAGACCTTCTTCTTTACAGCATCCTCGGGCATACCTGCAAGCTTAAATAATCCACAAACTTCATCCACATAGATTAGGTGCATATCGGGATGTAATGTTCCATCTCCTGCATAAGGATTAGCTAGCAGTTTCTCTATCATACCTAAGGAATTTCATAATAAATATTTTCAGTAGGTGCAGTAGGTTGAGGAGCAACTCTTTGCTCTTCGGTCCGGGGTGAAGATACCCCGAAACCCCTCAAAGGATTATTTCCATAGTAACAAGTGATAGTAAATTTCAGCACACTATATAAATTCCTACCAAAGGCGCTTCACTCCCCGGCAACGGCACCAGAAAAGAGTCTTGATGACACACAAGTATAGGGGATCTATCATAGTCCTTTCATAAGTAAGAGTGAAGACCCCAACGAGGAGCAGAAGGAAATGACAAGCGGTTTTCAGCAAGGTATTCTCTGCAAGCACTAAAATTATCGATAACAGATAGTTGTATGATGAGATAATTCGTAACGGGTAACAAGTAACTAAAGTAAACAAGGTGCAGAAAGGTGAACGAATTCTTTTTGTAGCAGAGGACAAGCCTGGAAGAACTCTTCTACAAAGCAAAGCGCTCCTCAGGACACATGGGAATTGTTGTCAAGTTAGTTTTCATCATGCTCATATGTTTCGCGTTCGTTACTTTGATAATTTGACATGTGGGTGGACCAGTGATTGGGTGCTGCACTTCCGTGGACAAGCCTCCCACTTATGATTAACCCTCTCGCAATAATTCGCAACTACGAAAGAAGAATTAAGATGAACCTAACCATAGCATGAAACTATGGATCCAAATTAGCCCCTTATGAAGCAACGCGTAAACTAGGGTTTATGTTTCTGTCACTCTACCAACCCATCATCTACTTATTACTTCCCAATGCCTTCCCCTAGGCCCAAACAATGGTGAAGTGTCATGTAGTCGACATTCACATAACTCGACTAGAGGAAAGACAACATACATCTAATCAAAATATCGAACGAATATCAAATTCACATGATTACTTATAACAAGACTTCTCCCATGTCCTCAGGAACAAACGTAACTACTCAAAGAGCATATTCATGTTCAAGATCACAGGAGTATTAATTATCATTAAGGATCTGAAAAATATAATCTTCCACTGAATAAACCAACTAGCATCAACTACAAGGAGTAATCAACACTACTAGCAACACACAGGTACCAATCTGAGGTTTTGAGACAAAGATTGGATACAAGAGATGAACTAGGGTTTGAGAGGAGATGGTTCTGGTGAAGATATTGATGGAGATTGACCCCCTCTCAATGAGAGGATCATTGGTGATGACGATGGAGATGATTTACTCCTCCGGGATGGAAGTTTCCCCGTCAGAACAACTCCGCCGGAGCCCTAGATTGGTTTTGTCCAAGTTCTCCCTCGAGACAGCGACGCTTCATCCTGAAAGATTCCTTCTGATTTTTTCTAGGTCAAAACACACCACATAGCAGAAGATGGGCATCAGGGACCTGCCAGGTGGCCCACAAGGACGGGGGCTCGCCCAGGAGGTAGGGCATGCCCTCCACCCTTGTGGATGGCAGGTGGTCCCCTTTGGTACTTCCTTTGCCCAATATTTTTTATATATTCCAAAAATATTCTGCATGAAGTTTCAAAACTTTTGGAGTTATGGAGAATAGGTCTCTAACGTTTTCTCCTTTTCCAGTCCAGAATTCCAACTGCCGGCATTCCCCCTCTTCATGTAAACTTTATAAAATAAGAGAGAAAAGGCATAGGTGATATAATGTGTAATAACAGCCCCTAATGCAATAAATATCAATATAAAAGCATGATGCAAAATGGACGTATCAGGGGTTTGCTCCTAGATGCTCTCCCTCTGGAAGATCGCTCCCCACCTCCTTGTCAGTAAGTCTCCATCATGGCAGTTTCACCGGTGGAGCCTGCCAGTGGCAGTTGGGGGCTAGAGCCGGCAACATCTGAAGACGTTGGGTCTTCCTAAATATATGTTTCTGCCTCGCTCTCTTCAGCAACATTGGCCTTCTTATGGTGCCTTTCCCACCAATGGCACCTCGTCCCTAGAAGGCCAAGTCATTCGAGATAGTTAAAATCAACAACAAAGACTAAAAATTTGATGATGGAAGGATGGAGTGCTTAATCCTCTTCCTCATTAGGATCACTAAGGACAGATAAGTCGTAGAGCACCATCCCTT
>NC_053027.1:370722591-370826372 GCF_003073215.2 Triticum urartu | reverse complement strand
GATTAATATAAAGGAGAATAGACCCGGGGGCCATAGGTTTCACTAGTGGCTTCTCTCAAGATAGCATAAGTATTACGGTGGGTGAACAAATTACTGTCGACAAATTGATAGAAAAGTGCATAATTATGAGAATATCTAGGCATGATCATGTATATAGGCATCGCGTCCGCGACAAGTAGACCGAAACGATTCTGCATCTACTACTATTACTCCACACATCGACCGCTATCCAGCATGCATCTAGAGTATTAAGTTCATGAGAACAAGGTAATGCATTAGGCAAGATGACATGATGTAGAGGGATAAACTCAAGCAATATGATATAAAACCCATCTTTTTATCCTCGATGGCAACAATACAATACAATACAATACAATACAATACAATACATGCCTTGCTGCCCCTGCTGTCACTGGGAAAGGACACCGCAAGATTGAACCCAAAGCTAAGCACTTCTCCCATTGCAAGAAAGATCAATCTAGTAGGCCAAACCAAACTGATAATTTGAAGAGACTTGCAAAGATAATCAATCATACATAAAATATTTTAGAGAAGAATCAAATATTGTTTATAGATAAACTTGATCATTAACCCACAATTCATCGGGTCTCGACAAACACACCGCAAAAAGAGTTACATCAAATAGTTCTCCAAGAAGATCGAGGAGAACATTGTATTGAGATCCAAAGAGAAAGAAGAATCCATCTAGCTAATAACTATGGACCCGAAGGTCTAAGGTAAACTACTCACACATCATCGGAGGGGCCATGGAGTTGATGTAGAGGCCCTCCGTGATCGATTCCCCTTCCGGCGAAGCTCCGGAAAAGGCCCCAAGATGGGATCTCTTGGGTACAGAAGGTTGTAGCAGTGGAAATAGGGTTTCGTGGTGCTCCTGGATGTTTTTGGGGTATATGGATATGTATAGGAGGAAGAAGTAGGTCGGTGGAGCCACGAGGGGGGAGGGCGCGCCCAGGGGGGGTAGCCGCGCCCCCTGCCTCGTGGCCTCCTCGTTGGTTGCTTGACGTCCACTCCAAGTCCCCTGGATCATGTTTGTTCCAAAAATAACTCTCCCGAAGGTTTTATTCCGTTTGATATTCCTTTTCTGCGAAACACTGAAATAGGCAAAAAAACAATTTGCACTGGGCCTTGGGTTAGTAGGTTAGTCCCAAAAATAATATAAAAGTGTATAAATAAGCCCATTAACATCCAAAACAGATAATATAATAGCATGGAACAATAAAAAATTATAGATACGTTGGAGACGTATCAGCGCGCGCCGGGTTGGACTGCGTAAGGAGCTGCCTTGTTTAAGGAGGTAGCAAGTTCTCCTCATCGGCCGTGTTCGCAACGTGCAGGAGTGCAAAGGGCAATGGGCCCAAGACCCCTGCGCGCTTAGGACGTAGACCAGCGTGCTGACCTCTCTGTTGAGCCTAGGTAGGGCTACGGCGTGTCGATCGGCCGAGGCCGGTCATGGCCTGATGGTGTTTCCGGCTGGAGTTGATCGAGCGTGTTGGGTAAGTTTGTGCACCCCTACAGGGAAGTATTCTATCTATTCGAATAGTTGTGTCCGCGGTAACAGACACTCGGAGTTGTATCCCGATCAATACAACTAGAACTGGATGCTGAGGCATGAGAAATGGATATGATGGCTCCGAGACTGCTTTCTCCCAGGGAGCCGAGAAAGGATCTCTGGGCGCTAATGTTACAACATACTTGTTAAAAATAATATGCTATTTTGTACTCTTCTAAATGCTGCAAGATGCTTGAAGATGCTAGTCTTTGATAGGCTAGGCTAGGACTGGAAAAAAAGCTCGAAGCTCGTGAGCTAAACGAGTAGCTTGTGACTCGGCTCGAATCGACTCGAACTCGAAGAATAACAAGTCGAGCCAAGCTTTAGTTCAAGATCGTTTATAGACCAAGTTAAACGATTCAATCTCATGAGTACTCGTGTAACTCGTTAGGCTTGGTACAAAAGATCAGCCACTCCCAATATAAAAAAAGATCAGCCACTCAGCACCCTATGTCCTAGGCGCACAACACAAGGCCTAGTCGTAGAAGGCCCAACCGCCTAGGAGACTCATGTGTTACAAGGAAATTACTATTGTTAGTGATATATATGTTTAATATATACATAATCATTTTTATAATATTTGAGGGTTTTATGTTCATATCTTTAACGAGCTTAACAAGCTAAACGAGCCAGCTCGCGAGTTATACGAGTCGAGCCAATCTTGGATTTGAGCTCGTTATAATAACGAGTCGAGTCGAGCTAGCTCGTTAACGAAACGAGCTCTAGCGAGTCGAGCCAAGCTGGCTCGGCTCGAATTCCAACCCTAGGCTAGGCTTTCCCCTCTATTCTGGCATTCTATAGTTTAGTCCACAGATACCATCCATTTCTTTGATACCGATGCATATGTAGTTTAGATCCTTGCTTGCGAGTACTTTGGATGAGTACTCATGCTTGCTTTGCTACCTATTTTTCCCCTTTTCCATTCTACCTGGTTGCTACAACCATATGATGGATCCCAGGAGCCAGATACCACCAACAACTACTACTACCCCAATGAAGCCTACTACTACGTGGAGACCGCCGACGACCAGGAGTAGTTTAGAACGCTCCCAGGCAGGAGGCCTTGCCTTTTCAATCGTTGTTGCTTTTGTGCTAGCCTTCTTAAGGTAGATCTTGATTAATTTATGTAAGTACTCAAATATTGTTGCTTTCGCTGACTCGTTTGTACTCAAGCTTATGTATTCAAGCCCTCGAGGCCCATGGCTTGTAATATAAAGCTTGTATTATTTTATTTGTGTCTAGAGTTGTGTTGCGATATCTTCCCGTGAATCCTTGATCTTGATCGTACACATTTGCGTGTATGATTAGTGTACGATTGAATCGAGGGTGTCACACCTATTAACATTTTACCTTTAATAATCTCCTCCATACTATGATTCCTAGCAAGATCAACTGATTTGTAGTAACTATCTAGA
This sequence comes from Triticum urartu, assembly GCF_003073215.2. Lineage (NCBI taxonomy): Eukaryota > Viridiplantae > Streptophyta > Magnoliopsida > Poales > Poaceae > Triticum > Triticum urartu. Next base: position 370,823,387 of record NC_053027.1, on the reverse strand, counting down.
AATTCCATAGCAACCTCAATGGGTGGTACTTCTTTCCCATGCACAATGTCATTACGTAGCTACCATATCCTCCATACAAGCAGAATTACCATATCACGAGTTTTGTTATCACATATCGCCAAAACATGCAATATCCACTCTTTGTAGTTATCTACTAGCACATCATCCCCAGGCAATGGCCATATTCCACGCATGATTTGCCTAACTAGACACGTCTAAGTGCACACAACTGGCGCATGAAAGGAGCCTTTGCTTTCACGACCACACAACCTGCAATGATCTATAGTGCCCAAATGGAGAAACAACTTGTTTTGTTCCATCGCAAGAGCTTCCGACGCGGCCTTCCATGCAGTCATCCTCATCTTCAGAGGGACTTTACACTGGTGTAGAGATGTGTTATACAAACGGTTTTTAACCCCTTTCCTCGACGATGTTTCAAACTGTCGCCAAGTGAGTGATTGCGATAGGGGGGTCCTTCCCACACGACCCAGAAACCGTCGGGGATAGGCCCTCCTAGCACATAGGCAGGGGCAAAATGAGCTCGTGTGCGATCGGGTGAGGCATCGAAACCCAGTCGTTTCCGTTTGTATGTACATCTCACACGGTGAATCCCAGAAAACATTTCCGTTCGTATGTATATCACACACAGTTTTTGTGGTGGAAAGTGCAAGGTGGCCTAACGCAAACATTTCTTTGTCTGAAGTCGTGTGTGATTGTTAGTTGATCGAACACACCTACTTTCTAAAAACCGTGTGGGTTGGTTGAGTTCATCACCCACGGTGCTGTCTGAGTAACCGTCTGCAATAGAAAACCCCAAGAATCAGGGTAACTAGCCTATTATTGATAATCCATGTAGTAATAAAATTGACATTTCTTACAAAACACACTAGATATTTCATATCCGTATAACGGCAGCCAGGATTTCATAATCGAATTACATCAGATAGCTTCAGCACTCGGTTACGCCATTACACAACAGCACCAAGTTTCACATGCAACATCGAAAACCTTTGGAAAGTAGCATCATATGCGGTAAAAAGATAGATCAATCTCATCTGGAAGCAGAAGGCAAATATTGAGCCTTCGGTGATGTTGAATGTCCTTGCAACTTTAGGCTAGTGGCTATGGATAATTGCCCGCCCAACCTTTGTCCTCTTCAGGAAGACTTCAATATTGTATCATGGGTGTTGAATGAATACCTTCCTCGCCTCTTGACCATGCAAGTGGTTTGAGAGGTAATCATTGGTGAACTGCTTTGAAAAGTACTGAAAACAAGGATATGCATAAATCACTGTTATAAATTTTGAAATGGCGCAAGGGGTAAAAACAAGGTAAAAGAGTTAGTACCATCCTTTAGTTGACTGATGTCTTCTTCATTGTGCAAACAAAGATCTTGTTGTTATTCGTCGTAAGTTTCTTCATCCTAACAATCTTTCTGAGTTTCTTGACTTGACTTATATTCATGGACATCTCATTTCCCCATATGCGAAATGGGTCGAACAATGGCTCTAAGCCTCTGACAGCAGGACCTACATGTGCAAGACCAAATTGTAAGAAACCTAAATATTAGAATGATTCCTGCAACTGCACAATAATGTCCTATTAATGAAAGGACCATGCATGAGCAAACCTCGATGGTAAATCGTAGTGTCTCCTATTGTTTCCCTACAACACACATAAGGAAGATCTTGATCAGGTTAACTGAGAGTTGCCATACTATCAGTAGAATATGTATTGAGTACAGCCAAATTTGATTTATTTCTCACATGCATAATAATACAAAATTGTACCCACAACAAATTAAAATCAAATTGCAGAATTGAACCATACACTTAAATGGACAACAGACCAAATGAACCAAGACATTTAACTAAGCACGACATTGCAGAATGGGAACATGTACTAGAAGATAAGACAGTTAACAAAACAAAGAATGCTTGAGAACAATACTACGAAATGTAGGAATTGTTGGACCAAACTATTAACTAAATATTAAATTTCAGAGGACCAAATTGTTAACTAAACATCAGATTGCATATTAACATTACAGAGGACAAATCACTAGAAGGCACTAGTGGTGGCCTCGAGAAAACATCACGAACTGTATTTTAAAGTAGACAACCGCGTGGTGGTGTCGACGGTGGCCTCGAAGACGAGGTGCTCCTCCAAGATCTGGCGGTAGACACACATGGCAGCCATAGCGACCTCGTGCGTGCGTGCGACCGCGATTTGCTTCTCCGCTGCCAGATGCTACTGAGCTCCATGTTATACTGCGTGCAAAATGGTTGTGGGTGGTGCTTAATTGGACGACGGGGCCAGTGATTTTGGCAGAAGGTGGCGGGCCGTCGGTCAGGGCATGTGGGACGGGGAAGGAGGAGGATGGTGTGGGCGGGGTGTGGATTACCTGACCATATCGACGAGGCCGCACAGCAAGAAGTAGGGTCGGCGGCGCTGCAAGAAGAAGGGTCGGCGGCGAGGAGGCTGAGCTGCCAGTAAGTAGCAGTGAAGGTTTGAACTTGGAAAGCAAGGAGGAACAATGGAAATGTGGCTTTCGACGGGAGGGAGGGGGCGAGGAGATAGATATTTCCGCGGTAGCAGAAAAATTCGCTCGGTGCAGCGAGAAACTGGCGCGCAAGTGTGGTTCAAGCGCGGGTGGTGGACTGTGGACGACGAAGCTTCCTGCGTAAGCCAGACAAGACGGTGCACCAAGATATTTTGTATCGCATCCCACAAGATTCTTGCTAGTAAACTGTTTGTGATATACCTGATTTTTTTCATTATGTTTTGAAAGACAAAATGGTGTTACAGAGAGAAAATATGGTGTTTGAATTGCTAGAACATTTATGTACAGTGAACATGCAACTACATGAGTGTCATGTTTAAATTTGGAATTATTCCGAGTTTATTTGGCATTTTTATGCATTAATTGAGTTTCCAGGCATCTAATGTGCATAATTCAAATTTGAACTACAAGCACGTGCTCCAGTGCACCAAAGTTTGTTGAAAAATCACATGTGTGCCTTTGGGTGAATTTATAGGTCCCATGCAAGAATGGGAATGAAATTCAAACATCTGAGCGCCGTGGCTCAGCCGCGAACATTGAGAAACTTGGTTTTTAAATTTCTGTAAATTCAAACTCGCCTAAAAATCATGAAACTTGGCATGGTGTCATTTCATGGCACCAACATGTTGTGGTAAAAAAATTGGACGCATTTTGACAAGCTTTGGTATAAGCTTCTTGCAAACCGGAGCTTCTCTCAAGAAGGCTCGTGGTTCCGAGAGGGAACGTGTCACCTTCGTGTGCGAAACGACATACATTGCCTTCTCCCGCCTTAATTTTTTTACACAAGCAGCTTAGACCAAATAGGAGTTTTGCGCTAAATTTTGGAGTTATTCCGGGTTCGTTTGGCCTTTTTTATACATTAATTGAATTTCTAGGCATCTAATGTGCATAATTCAAATTTGAACTACAAGCACATGCTCTAGTGCACCAAAGTTGGTTGTTGAAAAATCACATATGTGTCCTTGGGTGAATTTCTAGGTCCCATGCAAGAAATGGGAATGGAATTCAAACATCTGGGTGTCGTGGCTCGGCCAGAAATATTGAGAAACTTGGTTTTTTAATTCCTGTAAATCCAAAACACGCCAGAAAATCATGAAATTTGGCATGGTGTCATGACATGGCACCAACATATTGTGGTAATTTTTTTGGCCCAATTGGGACAAGCTTTGGTATAAGCTTCTTGCAAACCGGAGCTTCTCTCAAGAAGGCTCCTGGTTCCGAGAGGGAACGTGTCACCTCCGTGTGCGAAACAACATACACTGCCTTGTCCCACCTTAATTTTTTTACACAGGCAGCTTAGACCAAATAGGAGTTTCGTGCTAAATTTTGAAATTATTCCGGGTTCGTTTGGCCTTTTTATATATTAATTGAATTTCTGGGCATTTAATGTGCATAATTCAAATTTGAACTACAAGCACATGCTCTAGTGCACCAAAGTTGGTTGAAAAATCACATGCGTGTCCTTGGATGAATTTCTAGGTCCCATGCAAGAAATGGTTATGGAATTCAAACATCTAGGCGTCGTGGCTTGGCCAGAAATATTGAGAAACTTGGTTTTTTAATTCCTGTAAATCCAAAACACGCCTGAAAAATCATGAAACTTGTCATGGTGTCATGACATGGCACCAACATGCTGTGGTAATTTTTTTGGCCGAATTGGGACAAGCTTTGGTATAAGCTTCTTGCAAACTGGAGCTTCTCTCAAGAAGGCTCGTGGTTCCAAGAGGGAATGTGTCACCTCCGTGTGCGAAACGACATACACTGTCTTCTCCTGCCTTGATTTGTTTACACATGCAGCTTAGACCAAATAGGAGTTTCATGATAAATTTTGGAATTATTCTGGGTTTGTTTTTATACTTTAATTGATTTTCCAGACATTTAATGCACATAATTCAAATTTGAAGTACAAGCGCATGCTCCAGTGCGCAAAAGTTAGACGGAAAATCATTTATGTGTACTTAGGTGAATTTCTAGGTCCCATGGAAGAAGTGGGAATGGAATTCAAACATCTGGGCCTCTTGGATCGGCTGAAAACATCGAGAAACTTGGTTTTAAAATTCCCGTAAATCCAAAACTCGCTTGGAAATCATGAAACTTGGCATGGTGTCATGACATGACACCAACATGTTGTGGTAATTTTTTTGTCCGATTTGCAATGGCGCACACATTAACAATCAACAAAGTCATTTTGGAACAAGTGTTGTCACATTACAAATCGGAAACACAAGTATTATTGAAACCGTGAGCTTTCTACTTACCATTTACGTGTCGCCACATGTCCCCTTTTTTATTGGCTAGGAGGTGCCATGCGGGGTAGCTATTTGAGTATGGGAGGCGTGCGATCAGACCCCTGCGCGTGCTCATCGGGAGGAGAGCCCTTTGACCTCTATCCGCGGCCCACCTCCCTCCAAACTTTTCCATTAATGGCGCCCGAGCCCCTGTTTCATGGCATCGCTATGTCTCACTCGACTGAGATTTAAGAGAGAAAAAAGAAAATCTGAAAAGAAAGTTTTGCACGGATCTTGATGTAAGATCTGACGGACCTATATAGCATCGAGTATGACTTATAACAAGACTTATGAATATAAGGATGGTGACAGTGGATAATAATTGGCTTACATATTTAGGAAGATAATTAAAAAAGCCACATGCGGCAACGCCCGAAATACACAAGGGCAAAAGAAGAAGGAAGACAACGATCTGGCTCGCTGATCTCTACTTTTTTGACGCATTGCTGCATGCCGTGGGAATTAGTAGTCTCTGCGGCGAGCGGCGATGAGCTCTTTCGTGTCCTCAAGACGCTGCTTGAGAGCATCCGTGGATTTCTCCACCAGCCTTTGGCACTCGATGCGGAGCATGGCATTCTCGTCCATAAGTTTCTTGACGATGACGCCGGTCCTCTACAACAAGGCAGTGGTCTCCTCGTGCTGCTTTGTTGTTCCGGCGATCTACGCCCTCAGCAGGTCGCGCTCGGTGCGGAGCTTCAACTTCTCCTCCCCTAGTCCCTGGATGACGCTGGTAGCACTTTCAAACGAGGCATTCATCTCGTCCTACTGCTTCATCCAGTCGGAGATCCGACCCATCGGGTCATCGAGCATAGCGTGCATGCGCCTATGAGAGTCCTCGCCTGCCCGTGGGCCATTTTACCAGGTTGCTGCTGCACGAGAGGACATCTCTACTGCATTCGGGCCGCAGCGGTACATCTCAGCTACTTTCGCGGCGTGGCCGGACCATTCTGCTGCATCGACGGCACGACGGGACCTCTGTGCTACTACAGCCGTGCGGCAGGACATGTCGGCTGCTTTCGCGGCGAGGCGGGACATCTCTCGTGCTTCCGCTTTCATGCTCGCCTCTCCTTGGTAGTAATCTCTCGACCCAAAACTCACGCTGGCCATGGCAGACGCAAGGGAACGACGATGAATGACTTGTTTGCTTTTGTGGATGAGGATCGAGTTGAGGAGGAATGTGCAATCATCTTGTAGTAGTATTTATAACTGAATACTAATATGCTCCTAAGTGGGAAACCGTTTAGGTTTTGATCGGTGTGAACAGGTTTGCAATTAAATATAGCGTGGTAGTAATTTGGAATGTGACGGGACACAGGCTCAAAATTTATTGACAGTTCTATAATTTCTAAGTGTGGCACTATTCTCGGACGACGTAACGTGGGCACGCTTTCTCAGGAGCGTACATGGCGATTGCACCATAGGATGCACCGCAATAGGCGATGTCAGCACACGTCTTGTTCTAACAATCGTGCGCGCTCGTTATTACCATTGCGCATGCTTCTTTTAATTAGAATGTGTGCCTGTCTAGCGCACACACGTTGATCTGTCTAACTATTTCTATTTGTTGTGGTTAATCGCAAATAGCTCATCTGTGTGAAGTGTATGCCGTCAATCGCAAACATGTTGATCTGGCTGACCGTTTCTATTGTGTTTCCTAATCGCAAATAGTTCATCCGTTTGAAGTGTATGCCCTCAATCGCACACACCTTCATCTGGCTGCCCGTTTCTGTTGTCCCATCTCATCACAAACAGTTAATCCGACTGAACTGTATGCCATATATCGCAAATGCCTTCATTTGGCTGCCTGTTTATGTTCTTCTTCCTCATCACAAACATTTCATTGAACTGAACCGTATGCCCCGCATCACACACACAACTAAAATCTGAACCGTGTTTGATGTATCCGCCATCGCAAATGTTTTGCATCTTTTTTAGGTTTTTTTACATCACCGTTTTGCGATTAATGCATCACACATAGTTTCATCAAAGAATCTCTGATCGTAGTGTCGCGTTAGCAGCATCCTGTAGTAGTGTTAGCTCACCATATAAAATTCCATATAGATAGTACTCCCTCAAATGTATACTAGATGCCCCACCCACAAACGAGTCATCATGGTCTTTTGTTGTGAGACGATAGACACTTTTAATAGTGAAACTTCAGGATTTCTCTGGGAACCAAGCAAGGAAATCAACATGATTCCTCAGCGACGTACATATCCTCAAAATTTGTTGCACATCCACGTCCCAGAAATGTTGCCGGAGACACTCCAGATTCCATCCACCATGATCAAAAAGGAAATCTGAAACTCGATTAAACTGACAGTTTCTTTTTGGAGTGATCTGTCGTAGGTCGTTAACCCTAGGTATGCAAGGATCCCGTCACGTATGTACCATAGAGCCATCAACAATTCTCCAAATAATTCCTTCTTTCACTAGCTGAAGGTCGTACTCAATGCCTTTCCAGAAGCCAAAGAACAACCAGAAAACATTGTATCCAGAATATTTCCGTTTGGATAATATTTTGCTCAAAGTAGTCGAGCACACAAACTATCCGGGGTTTCAATCATCCACCATGTCTGTCTAGCTAGCAGGGCTTGGTTGAAAGCGCGCATATCTCTGAACCCCGATGCCACCCTTTGATTTTGCAAGGCGCATTTTATCCCAACTGAGCCAAGCCATTTCTCTCTTTCCTTTGTCAACTCCCCATCAATATTGTCTCATCATGCGTGCTAAATCGCCACACACAGAAGCAGGCAATTTGAAGACGCTCATAAAATATGTGGGGATAGCTTGCGCAACAGACTTAGTTAGAATCTCCTTATTACCCAAGTACATGAAATATTCGCTCCAATCTACTAGCTTCTTACTAATTCTTGCTTCAGTTGTTTCAAACCTACCTTTGTGCATCCTACCTTCTGGCACTATGGAAGGCCCAAATACTTTGGCTCAAAGACATCTTTTCTAATATCTAGGATTCTTTTAATGCCATTTGCCACTGTCCTCGAACAGTTATCAGAAAAAAGGATGGAACACTTTGAAGGGTTAAAAGTTGACCCGTGGCCGCTGCACAAGTGTTCAACAAACCTTTGACAATTGTAGTTTATTGTTCGGAAGCCCGGAAAAATAATTGAAAATCATCCAAAAATAATAAATGAGAGATCACCGGTGCACGTCCACATATCCTTACACCTTACATACTCCCGTCCATAATTGCTTTGTTGACAAGAACAGAGAAAGCATCAGCCACAAAAGAAACAAAAACAGAGATAATGGATCACCATGTCGAAGTCCTCGTGAAGGTGTGAAGGAATTTAAAATTTTCCCATTAAACTGCTGGAATTTTGTCTATTTTGGGCCAGCCCAATAGCAGTTTTAGAAATTCCTAATAAATTCTAGAGGCCCACGCAGCCCATTCATGCAAGGCAAGAGATGGAACTAAAGTTTAGTCCCACATTGCTAGTTTGGTGGGAGTTGGACCTCCTTATAAGGGAGGATGTTTCCCCACATGTATGAGCATGAAAACAAGAGGGACATTGACGTGCGCTCCTCCTTCACTGCCCGCCTCGTCACAACACGCTGCGCCGCGCCGCGGGTTGAGGGAATGAGCCGAGACGATGTCTAAATTTTGCCACGCATAACTTGTATACGAAAGGTCACACGGAAGCTCAAAAGATTTTTCCATAGTGGAGACTGAATGCGAATGGTGCAGCCGAAGTCTCTTCGTCTCACCTTCTGATGCTGCCCTCTCGCCTCTCTCTCCTGTGCCTATAAAAGGGAGGTCGCTCCTCGCCAGAGATACACACCAGAATAACACATTCCTTCTCGCCCCCATGTTTCTGAGCACTGAGCTACTGCTACGTTCTTCCCCATCCTGGCTTGCGGCATGCACCGCAGGTCAGGACAGTAGGCCTCCGAAATCGCACCTCTTTAATTCCTGTACGGGAGAAGGGTGATAAAGTTTTGGGGACGCGACTACTGACTTCTTCATCACGGACGCCCCGGACTCCGACGAGTACTTCCCCAATGATGACTTCTTCCCTGATGTCGACAACCTCTTCGACGACATGGCTGGCAACGACACCGACCCCAAGACTAGTGCTTCCACTGCTGCTGCACCGTACGTTCTCATGCTCTTTCTGTTTGATGTTCTGCCACAGCTTCTGGCTATAGTGTCTGCTCTAGATATGCTCGATTCTAGTTCATATATTCAGATGCTATTTACCTTCTCTCTATCAGATTGCATGACTTGTTATATCTCTGCTACAATAGTCATTTTTTATCTACTATTTCCGTTAATAAAATCATATGGTAAATTTCTCATATTTCCAACAATTCAAAAACCTAATCAAAGGCAATTTACCTCGAGTGTTTTTGCTGCTTCCATGAGACCTCCTATGTTTGAGGGTATCCACTATAAGAGATGGCGTGTGAGAGCAGTCTTATGGTTTCAAACCATGAGTTGCTATGACACCACTCTTGGCAAACCTGAAGGAGATTATGATGCTCAACAGGAACAAGCTTTTTAGAAAATGGATACTCTGTTTAAGGCTTCTCTCTTGAGTGTTCTTGGTGAGAACATAGTTGATGCTTATGCGTCAATTGACAATGGAAAAGATATATGAGACGCACTCGAGGCCAAGTTTGGGGTCTTGGGTGCCGGCACTGAGCTGTACATCATGGAATAATTCTATGACTGCAGGATGACTGGAGAGCACTCCGTGGTTGAGCAAGCTCACGAGATACAATCATTTGCTAGAGAACTTCAGCACTTCAATTGTATGCTACCAGACAAGTTTGTTGCCGGAGGCATCATCACTAAGCTTCCTCCTTTGTGGAGGAACTTTGCTACCTTACTGAAACACAAGAGACATGAGTTTTCCGTTCCGGATCTTATTGGTACTCTTGATGTGGAAGAAAAGGCGAGAGCAAAAGACACACGTGCTCGAGGTATTGAGGGAGGATCTAGTGCCAATCTGGTACAGAAGAAAATTTTCCAGCCCCACAAGTTCAAGAACAAGGGCAAGTTTGATGGTAAATCAAAGTTTGATGGGAAGAACAAGGTTGTACAACACACCAACTCAAGAAGAAGAATGATAAGAAGAAAGGTGTTTGTCATGTGTCCGAAGATCCTGACCATTGGGCTTCTAGTTGCCCTAATCGTTATGACAAGCATCATCTTGGGAAAGGCGGCAAGACTGCTAATGTTGTCATTGGTGACACTGACATGAAGGATGCTGGGTATGGTATATTTTTATTTCCCACTATTCTTTCAGTATGTCATTCTCCTGATTGGTTGATTGACATGGGTCCTAATATGAATGTATGCAGTGATATTTCCATGTTTTCGTCTTATCAGACCGCAGGGACTTCAACCGCGTCGATGAGCAACGGTTCAAGTGCTTCTGTTCGTGGTGTTAGCATGGTCGATCTGAAGTTTACTTTGAGGAAGATCGTGCGGCTGAAGAACGTGCATTATGTCCCCTCCGTCAATAAAAATCTTGTTAGCAGATCTCTTCTGTGTAGAGATGGCTACAAGCTTGTCTTTGAGTTGAATAAATTTGTAATATCCAAGTATGGAACTTTTGCCGGTAAAGGCTATGAGTCAGGAGGCCTCTTTCGTTTATCCTTGTCAGATGTTTGCAATAAAGTTGTTAATCATGTTTGCAATAATAGTGAATCAAATGTGTGGCATTTACGTCTTTGGCATGTTAACTTTGGTTGCATGTCGCGACTAGCGAAGTTGAACTTAAACCCCAGTTTCACCATTGTCAAGGGATGTAAGTGTCAAGTGTGTGTGCAATCTAAGCAACCTCGTAAGTCTCATATGACTGCGGAAACAAGAAATCTTGCACCACTAGAGCTCATACATTTAGATCTTTGTGGAATGAATGGTGTGTTGACAAAAGGTGGAAAGAAGTACTTTATGACGTTGATGACCCACAAGTATAGGGGATCTATCGTAGTCCTTTCGATAAGTAAGAGTGTCGAACCCAACGAGGAGCAGAAGGAAATGATAAGCGGTTTCCACCAAGGTATTTTCTGCAAGTACTGAAATAAGTGGTAACAGATAGTTTTGTGATAGGATAATTTGTAACGAGCAATAAGTAACAAAAGTAAATAAAGTGCAGCAAGGTGGCCCAATCCTTTTGTAGTAAAGGACAAGCCTAGACAAACTCTTATATGATGTAAAGCGCTCCCGAGGACACATGGGAATATCGTCAAGCTAGTTTTCATCACGTTCATATGATTCGCGTTCGGTACTTTGATAATTTGGTATGTGGGTGGACCGGTGCTTGGGTGCTGCCCTTACTTGGACAAGAATCCCACTTATGATTAACCTCTATTGCAAGCATCCGCAAATACAACAAAAGTATTAAGGTAAACCTACCATAGCATGAAACATATGGATCCAAATCAGCCCCTTACGAAGCAACGCATAAACTAGGGTTTAAGCTTCTGTCACTCTAGCAACCCATCATCTACTTATTACTTCCCAATGCCTTCCTCTAGGCCCAAATAATGGTGAAGTGTCATGTAGTCGACGTTCACATAACACCACTAGAGGAGAGACAACATACATCTCATCAAAATATCGAACGAATACCAAATTCACATGACTACTAATAGCAAGACTTCTCCCATGTCCTCAGGAACAAAAGTAACTACTCACAAAGCATAAACATGTTCATAATCAGAGGGGTATTAATATGCGTATAGGATCTGAACATATGATCTTCCACCAATTAAACCAACTAGCATCAACTACAAGGAGTAATTAACACTACTAGCAACCTACTAGCACCAATCCCGGACTTGGAGACAAGAATTGGATACAAGACATGAACTAGGGTTTTGAGATGAGATGGTGCTGATGAAGATGTTGATGGAGATTGCCCTCTCCCGATGAGAGGAGCGTTGGTGATGATGATGGCGATGATTTCCCCCTCCGGGAGGGAAGTTTCCCTGGCAGAACAGCTCCGCCAGAGCCCTAGATTGGTTCCGCCAAGGTTCCGCCTCGTGGCGGCGGAGTTTCGTCCGAGAAGATGGCTTCTTAATTTTTTTCCCATCGAAAGACTCCATATAGCAGAAGATGGCCACCAAAGGGCCACCAGGGGGCCCACGAGGTAGGGGCGCGCCCAGGGGGGTAGGGCGCGCCCCCCACCCTAGTGGGAAGTGTGTGGGCCCCTGGTGAGGTTCTTGTGCTCAGTATTTTTTATATATTTGGAAAACATCATCCGTGAAGTTTCAGGACTTTTGGAGCTGTGCAGAATAGGTCTCTAATATTTTCTCCTTTTCCAGCCCAGAATCCCAGCTGCCGGCATTCTCCCTCTTTATGTAAACCTTGTAAAATAAGAGAGAATAGGCATAAGTATTGTGACATAATGTGTAATAATAGCCCATAATGCAATAAATATTGATATAAAAGCATGATGCAAAATGGACGTATCAACTCCCCCAAGCTTAGACCTCGCTTGTCCTCAAGCGAAAAGCCGAAATCGAAAAATATGTCCACATGTTTAGAGATAGAGGTGTTGATAAAAATAAAATATGGACATGAGGGCATCATGATCATTCTTAGAACATCAACTTATATAATTCTTGTCATATAATCTCTTATGCTAGAGTAATAATTCAATCACAATATCAAGTACGAATCGTAAACTTCATTGAAAACTAACAAACTACAATCTCAGTCATTGAAGCAACTGCAATTTATCATAACATAGGAAAGAGTCAATGTATAAAAGCTTTTCATCAAGTCCACATACTCAACTATCATATAATCTTTCACAATTGCTGACACTCACGCAATACTTATGGGTATGGAGTTTTAATCGGACACAGAGAAAGATAGGGGCTTACAGCTTTGCCTCCCAACGTTTTACCTCAAGAGTAATGTCAACAGTAATAGTTCATGAAAACTCACATCCAATTAGCCATATATACTAGGATCTTTCCAACATATTGTGCTTGCCAAAGGACAAAATGTAAAAAGGAAGGGTGAAGATCACCATGACTCTTATGCAATGTAGGAGATAAAAGTAAAAGATAGGCCCTTCGCAGAGGGAAGCAGAGGTTGTCATGCGCTTTTATGGTTGGATGCACAAAATCCAAATGCGAAAGAACGTCGCTTTATATTGCCACTTGTGATATGGACCTTTATTATGCAGTCTGTCGCTTTTATTACTTCCATATCACACGATCGTATAAAGCTTATTTCCTCCACACTAATCAATCATACATATTTAGAGAGCAATTTTTATTGCTTTGCACCAATGACAACTTACTTGAAGGATCTTACTCAATCCATAGGTAGATATGGTGTACTCTAATGGCAAGACTGGTTTAAGGGTATTTGGAAGCACAAGTAGTATCTCTACTTGGTGCAATGAATTTGGCTAGCATGAGGGGGAAAAGCAAGCTCATCATGTTAGAAGATCCAAGATAATATAATTCATCTCAAATGTAAAAAAACATAACCCATTATGTTGTCTTCCTTGTCCAATATCAACTCTTTAGCGTGTCATATTTTAATGAGTGCTCACAATCATAAAGGATGTCCAAGATAGTATATTTATATGTGAAGACCTCTATTTCTTTATTACTTCCTATTAATTGCAACGATGACCAAAACTGTGTTTGTCAACCCTCAACAACTTTTATTCATCATACTCTTTCTATGTGAGCTCCTTACTCTCCATAAGACTCACATGATCCCTTTGTTTCTTTTTATTTCTTTCTCTTTTATTTTATTCACTTAGGATCATGGCAAAATAATCAAGCCCTTGACTCAACACCAATCTTTATTATATAGCTCACGGACTCGATTACATAGAAGGATAATAAAGCAAAACTCACAACTAGATCATACTAAGAACTTTTATTCTACTAGATCAAGATATTACCAAAAGGATCGAACTAAGAAAAACGGTAAAGATAAAAGTGATGGTGATACGATACCGGGGCACTCCCCCAAGCTTGGCAGTTGCCAACTGGAGTGCCCATACCAGAAACTCAATTCTTCTTTGTTGGTGGAGACGGTGGTGATTTTGTTGATGGCGTAGGCTTGTCATCCTTCTTCCAAGGCATAGGCTCACCATCATAGAAAGATGACCGAGTCTCCGGGATCCTCAAATCTGCAGCCAAACTCATCCTTTTGAATCTATATTCATACTCACAGTTTTGGTTTTGTAGGTCATAGATTTGAGCTTGAAGGTGCTCAATTTTCTCGTGAAGCTTGAAGATGGTCTCCCCGATGTTGTCAGCATCCAGCTTGTGTTTGTTGGTGAATTCTGCAATCATCATGTGGTTGGAGTTGAGTCCACGCTCCACCATCCCTTGACACTTGAAAACTTGTTGCTCCATTGCTTCGAGCCTCGTCTCCATGCTTCCAGTCCCCTTCGGTCCCTTGGCATCACGGATGTGTAGTAACCCATCATGCATCTCAATGGTTTGAGGGTGTCGCTGCACCTCCGCAAGGTAAGGGTTGATGACCTTCTCAAAGAACATGTCCTTGGGAGCACTTGGAGACGCCATGATAATCTAGATCTGTCAGAAAAATAGCTCGAAACAAAGACAGGAGATTTTTGCTTGATATGGGAGTCAAAACCCCCGGGAGATTATATAATGATTTTTTACCGACCAAAATATGTGTTGTGTATGAAAACAGAGTCCGGAGAGCACACGAGGTGCCCACGAGGTAGGGGGCGCGCCCAGTAGGGTAGGGCGCGCCCTCCACCCTCGTGGAGGCCTCGTGTCCTTCCCGGACTGCTTCTTATTTTTCTATTTTTCTAAATATTCCAAGACGGATAAATATTGCCTTAAAAATTGTTTTGGAGTCGGTTTACTTACTGTACCACATACCTATTCCTTTTCGGAGTCTGAAACGTTCCGAAAAGTGTCCCTTATGTATTCCTCCGGGGTTACGGTTTCAATAACATTGGTTTCAACATATATGGGATTACCTGAGATATAATGTTTGATTCTTTGACCGTTTACCACCTTCGGATTTGTTCCTTCGAAGTTGTTGATTTTTATGGCACCGGAACGGTAGACCTCCTCGATAACGTAAGGACCTTCCCATTTAGAGAGAAGTTTTCCTCCAAAAAATCTTAAGCGAGAGTTGTATAGCAATACATAATCACCTACATTGAACTCACGCTTTTGTATCCTTTTGTCATGCCATCTTTTAACTTTTTCTTTAAACAACTTGGGATTTTCGTAGGCTTGGGTTCTCCATTCATCAAGTGAGCTAATATCAAATAACCTCTTCTCACCGGCAAGTTTAAAATCATAATTAAGTTCTTTAATATCCCAATAAGCCTTGTGTTCTAGTTCGAGAGGTAAGTGACATGCTTTTCCATAGACCATTTTATATGGAGACATGCCCATAGGATTTTTATATGCAGTTCTATAGGCCCATAATGCATCATCTAGTTTCTTGGACCAATTCTTTCTAGACCTATTAACAGTCTTTTGCAAAATTAATTTGAGTTCTCTACTACTCAATTCTACTTGACCACTAGACTGAGGATGATAAGGAGATGCAATTCTATGATTAACATCATATTTAGCAAGCATTTTACGGAAGGCACCATGAATAAAATGTGAACCACCATCAGTCATTAAATATCTAGGGACTCCAAATCTTGGAAAAATAACTTCTTTAAGCATTTTAATAGAAGTGTTATGATCAGCACTACTAGTTGGAATAGCTTCTACCCACTTAGTAACGTAATCAACAGCAACTAAAATATGTGTATATCCATTACAGGAAGGAAAAGGTCCCATATAGTCAAATCCCCAAACATCAAATGGTTCAATAACAAGTGAATAGTTCATAGGCATTTCTTGACGTCTGCTAATATTACCAATTCTTTGACATTCATCACAAGATAAGACAAACTTACGGGCATCCTTGAAGAGAGTAGGTCAATAAAAACCAGATTGCAGTACGTTATGTGCAGTTCTATCTCCAGCATGGTGTCCTCCATAAGCTTCGGAGTGACACTTGCGTATGATATGTTCCTGTTCATGCTCAGGTACGCAACGTCTAATAACACCATCTACTCCTTCTTTATAAAGATGTGGGTCATCCCAAAAGTAATGCCTCAAATCATAGAAGAACTTTTTCTTTTGCTGGTATGTGAAACTAGGTGGTATGAACTTAGCAACAATGTAATTAGCATAATCAGCCTACCATGGAGCAGTATGAGAAGCATTTATGACATTTAATTGCTCATCAGGAAAGCTATCATCAATAGGTAGTGGGTCATCAAGCACATTTTCTAGCCAAGACAAGTTGTCTGCGACGGGGTTCTCGGCTCCTTTTCTATCAACAATATGCAAATCAAATTCCTGTAGCAAGAGAACCCATCTAATAAGTCTAGGTTTAGCATCTTTCTTTTCCATAAGATATTTAATAGCAGCATGATCAGTGTGAATAGTTACTTTAGAATCAACAATATAAGGTCTAAACTTATTGCAAGCAAATACAACTGCTAAGAATTATTTTCAGTAGTAGCATAGTTTCTTTGAGCATTGTCTAGAGTTTTACTAGCATATTGAATAACATTTAGTTTCTTATCAACTCTTTGTCCTAGAACAGCACCTACATCATAATCACTAGCATCACACATAATTTCAAAGGGTAAACTCCAATCAGGTGGCTGAACAATAGGTGCAGAGATCAATGCTTTCTTAAGTATTTCAAATGCTTCTACACAATCATCATCAAAAACAAATGGTATATCTTTTTGTAATAAATTAGTCAGGGGCCGAGAGATTTTTGAGAAGTCCTTAATGAACCTCCTATAAAAACCAGCATGACCAAGGAAACTTCTTATACCTTTGATGTCCTTGGGACATGGCATCTTTTCAATAGCATCAACCTTGGCTTTATCAACTTCAATACCTCTTTCAGAAACTTTATGCCCCAAGACAATACCTTCATTAACCATAAAGTGGCACTTTCCCAATTCAAGACAAGATTAGTTTCTTCACATCTCTGCAAAACTCGATCAAGGTTGCTCAAGCAATCATCAAAAGAAGATCCATAGACAAAAAAGTCGTCCATGAAAACCTCACAAATCTTTTCACAAAAGTCAGAGAATATAGCCATCATGCATCTTTTAAAGGTAGCAGGTGCATTACATAAACCAAAAGGCATACGTCTATAAGCGAAAGTACCAAAAGGGCGGAGTGCTATGTCCGGATCACTAGCGAGAGTGATGATCCCGTTAGGCGCGGGCATCTTGAGCTTCATGTACCCGTAATGGGGTATTGCTTGGAAGATTGTAAACGCTTCTCGCCCTAGCAGAGCGTGATAACCGCTGCTGAACGGAGCCACATGGAACGTGACCTCTTTGGACCTGTAATTATCCGGTGTGCTGAACACCACATCTAGTGTGATTTTTCCTGTACAGCGCGCTTCCCGACTGGGGATTATTCCTCTAAAGGTTGTGCTGCTTCGCTCAATGCGGTTCCAGTCTATTTCCATTTTTTGAAGGGTTTCCTCATAAATGAGGTTCAATCCGCTACCGCCGTCCATGAGTACCTTGGTAAGACGAAAGCCGTCCACTATTGGACTAAGGACCAATGCGGGTGGTGCTCGGGCTGTTCGGAATTTAGGTTCATCACTGGCGTTAAAGGTAATAGCCGTGTCACTCCATGGGTTTATTGTTGCTACTTTGTAGACTTCGGCAAGGCTGCGGAGTGTCCTTTTTCGCATATTATTTGATGCGGAAGTCTCGAAGACTGTTAATACCGTATTGGTGTCTTTGGGGTGGCTTTCTGTGGCCTCCGGAATTAGGAGATCTTCGCCAATTTTGGCCACCTGCCAAAGTATCCAACATGCTCTAAGGCTGTGAGTTGGTGTGGCGTCCTCTGTACTGTGAATTTTACAGGGTCCATTAAGCCATCCTTCCAGTACGGTTCCATGCCCTGTAGAGGGTTTTTGCTTTTTGGTGTTTGACCCGGGTGTCTGGCGATGATGCACCCTTTTGTTTCGGACTGGGTTTGTATTCAGGGCCGGATCGTCCCAAAATTTTATTTCGGTTTTCCAAGCGCTTTCCATCGCACAGTACTTTCGTACAATGGACGCCAAGTCAGTGAAGCGTGTAATATCACGGCGACCTATGGCATTGAGGATTCCCTTGTCTGTGCAATTATTGCAGAAGATTGAGATTGCGTCTTCCTCGCGGCAGTCCCTTATCCTGTTCCTAACCAGGAGGAATCTAGCCCAGTAATGATGTACTGTTTCTTTGGGCTCTTGCCTGATTTGGGATAGATCGCTTATGTTCGGGTGGGTGGGTGGAATTAAATCCGAAGCCTCACCCAATCTAAGGCTCAGAGGCCGAGGAATTTCTGAACTCGAAAATTTGGATTCCTGGATGTTGTCCAATGAATCCAACCCGTCGTCTGACTCTAAGTTCAGGTCTTGAGTGATATCCTCCCCTCCGCGGGTATCCGGCTTGGAGGGATCGGGAATCCGGACGTAGCTAGTCCTTAAGATAGATGAAGGGTCGCCGCACTATCCCTCTACCACGGCAACGTGATGGGTGACTTGGGGAGAGTTAATCTCTCTCAGATCGGGTTTAGGCCCAATCTGGTCGTAATCTGTAGCGACTCCCAGAGCGGCGATGCGATCCAAGAGCTCGTTTATGGAGGAGAGCTCCATTGGATCTAACTGCTCGGCGAGTTCCAAGCTGACATGAAGATTGTTTTCGATGGCTCGAGAGGTCATCATCGGCGCAGAAGCCGAACAGGCGGTCATAAGAAAACCACCTAGCCGGAGGGTTTGGCCCACAGCCAAAGCTCCCTTAGCAACGGTGCCGTCTTTAAAGACGGGGCGAGGCATCCTTCCTGATAGTGACGACACAGAGGAACTCTCAATGAAAGCACCAATGTCGGTGTCAAAACCGGCGGATCTCGGGTAGGGGGTCCCGAACTGTGCGTCTAGGCCGAATGGTAACAGGAGGCAAGGGACACGAAGTTTTACCCAGGTTCAGGCCCTCTTGATGGAGATAAAACCCTACGTTCTGCTTGATTAATATTGATGATATGGGTAGTACAAGAGTAGATCTACCACGAGATCGGAGAGGCTAAACCTAGAAGCTAGCCTATGGTATGATTGTTGTTCTCTATGTTGTCAGATGGACTAAAACCCTCCGGTTTATATAGACACCAGAGAGGGTTAGGGTTACACAAAGTCGGTTACAATGGTAGGAGATCTACATATCCGTATCGCCAAGCTTGCCTTCCACACCAAGGAAAGTCCCTTCCGGACACGGGACGAAGTCTTCAATCTTGTATCTTCATAGTCCAGGAGTCCGGCTGAAGGTATAGTCCGGCCATCCGGACACCCCCTAATCCAGGACTCCCTCAACAGTTATACCTCCTTTCTTAGGAACACAATGAACAGGACTTACCCATCTACTATCAACTATGGGATAGATTATACCTACTTCCAGAAGTTTTAATATTTCCGTTCTTACCACTTCTTTCATCTTCGGATTTAACCGGCGATGGTGATCAACAACGGGTTTAGCATCAGGTTCCATATTAATTTTGTGCCGACATAGAGTGGGACTAATGCCCTTTAAATCATCAACAGTATATCCAATAGCAGCTCAGTGCTTCCTTAGAACTTTCAATAATCTTTCTTCTTCATGTTCTGAAAGGTTGGCACTAATAATAACAGCATATATCTTCTTTTCATCAAGATAAGCATATTTCAAAGTGTCTGGCGATTGTTTTAATTCAAACGCAGGATCACCTTTAGGTGGAGGAGGACCTCCCAGAGTTTCAATAGGCAAATTGTGTTTAAGCAAAGGACGTTGTTCAAAGAAATTTTTATCTATTTCATGTCTTTCATGCATATGAAAATCATTCGCATGGTCTAGCAAATATTGTTCTAAAGGATCAGTAGGTGGTACAACAATAGAAGCAAGACCAATTAATTCATCCTTACTAGGCAATTCTCTTTCATGAAGATTTCTACTAAACTTGGAAAAATTAAACTCATGAGACTCATCACCAAAGCTAACACCAACAATTTGTTTCTTACAGTCTATCTTAGCATTACTATATTCAAGAAAGGTCTACCAAAAATGACGGGACAAAAGTCATCTTGCGGGGAACCAAGAACAAGAAAATCAGTAGGTTATTTTATTTTCCCACACAAGACTTCAACATCTCTAACTATCCCAAATGGTGATATGGTGTCTCTGTTAGCTAGTTTAATAGTAACATCTATGTCTCCTAACTCTGTTGGTGCTACGTCTTTCATAATTTCTTGATATAAGGTGTAAGGAATAGCACTCACACTAGCACCCATGTCACATAAACCATGATAATAGTGATCTCCTATTTTAACTGAGATGACAGGCATGCCAACAACGGGTCTATGTTTATCTTTCTTATCAGGTTTGGCAATTATAGCAGCTTCTTCACAGAAGTAAATAACGTGCACATCCATATCTTCTTCCAAGAGATCTTTAACCATAGCAATACTAGGTTCAACTTTAATTTGTTCATCAGGTTTAGGTGTTCTAATGTAGCTTTCGTTAACCATAGTTGAAACTTTAGCATGTTCCTTTATCCTAACACGGAAAGGTGGTTTCTCAATATAGGCAGAAGGAACAACTGGATCAACATTATAAAGTATAGTTTCTTTAACTAGTACCGGTTCTTTGATTTATTATTTAATAGGCGGATGATATTTAAACCACTTCTCCTTAGGGGGTTCAACATGAGTAGCAAAATATTCACAAAAGGAGGCTACTATTTCAGAGTCAAGTCCATATTTAGTGCTAAACTTTTGAAAAGCATCAGTATCCATAAAAGATTTAACACAGTCATACTTAAGTTTAATACCTGACTCTTTACCTTTGTCGAGTTCCCAATCTTCAGAGTTGCATTTAATTCTTTCCAAAAGATCCCACCGGAATTCAATAGTCTTCTTCATAAAGGAACGAGCACAATAAGTATCAAGCATGGTTTGATCATTACGAGAAAGACGAGCATAAAAATTCTGGATAATAATTTCTCTTGAGAGCTCATGATTGGGGCATGAATATAACATTGACTTAAGCCTCCCCCAAGCTAGAGCGATACTTTCTCCTTCACGAGACCAAAAATTATATATATAATTCTGATCACGATGAACTAGATGCATAGGATAAAAAATTTGGTGGAACTCCAATTTCAAACGATTCCAATTCCATGATCCAATATCATTGCATAGCCTATACCGTGCCAATGCTTTTCCTTTCAAAGATAAAGGGAAAAGCTTCTTCATAACTTTATCTCCGGGTAAAACTGCAAGCTTAAACAATCTGCAAATTGGTTCCACATATATCAAGTGCATATTAGGATGTTCGGTTCCATCTTCTGCATAAGGATTAGCTAGCAGTTGTTCTATCATACCTGAAGGAATTTCAACATCAATATTTTCAGTAGGTGCAGTAGGTTGAGGTGTAGCTAATTATGGTTCCGGACAAGGTGAAGATACCCCGAACAAACCCCTCAAAGGATTGTTTTCCATAGTAACAAGTAACAATAAATTTCAGCACACTATATAAATGTTTCCTTACCAAAGGCGCTTCAGTCCCCAGCAATGGCGCCAGAAATAGCCTTGATGACCCACAAGTATAGCGTATCAATTGTAGCTCTTTTTGATAAGTAAGAGTGTCGAACCCAACGAGGAGCAGAAGGAAATGACAAGTAGTTTCAGTAAGGTAGTGTCTGCAAGTGCTGAATTGTAAGTAGCAAAGTAGGTTGATAGCAAGATAATTTGTAACGAGAAAGTAACAATAGTAGTAACAAAAGTGCAGCAAGGTAGCCCAATCCTTTTGTGGCAAAGGACAGGCCAAAACTGTCTCTTATGATAAGCAAAGCATTCTTGAGGGTGCACGGGAATTTCATCTAGTCACTTTCATCATGTTGGTTCGATTCGTGTTCGCTACTTTGACAATTTGATATGTGGGTGGACCGGTGCTTAGGTGTTGTTCTTACTTGAACAAACCTCCTACTTATGATTAACCCTCCTGCAAGCATCCACAACTATGAGAAAAGTATTAAGAATAAATTCTAACCATAGCATTAAACTTTTAGATCCAATCGGTCACTTACGGAATAGCGCATAAACTAGGGTTTAAGCTTCTGTCACTCTCACAACCCATCATCTAATTGCTACTCCACAATGCATTCCCTTAGGCCCAAATATGGTGAAGTGTCATGTAGTCGACATTCACATGACACCACTAAGGGAATCACAACATACATACTATCAAAATATCGAACACATATCAAATTCACATGATTACTTGCAACATGATTTCTCCCGTGACCTCAAGAACAATGGTAACTGCTCACAAATGATAAACATGCTCATGATCAGAGGGGTATTAAATAGCATATTGGATTTGAACATATAATCTTCCACCAAATAAAACATAGTAATCAACTACAAGATGTAATCAACACTACTAGTCACCCACAAGTACCAATCTATAGTTCCGGTAACAAGATTGAACACAAGAGATGAACTAGGGTTTGAGAAGAGATGGTGTTGTTGAATATGTTGATGGAGATTGCCCTCCACAAGATGGTAGACTGGTTGGTGATGATGACGACGATGATTTCCCCCTCACGGGAGGGAAGTTCCCCCGGTGGAATCGCTCTGCCCGAGGGCAAAAGTGCTCCTGCCCAAGTTCCACCTCGAAGCAGCGGCGCTTCGTCCTGAAAGTCCTCCTCTTATTTTTTTTTCTAGGTCAAAATATCTTATATACCAAAAGATGGGCACCGGAGGTGGGCCGAGGAGTCCACAACCCCCCAGGGCGCGTCGCGCCAGGGGGCCCTGGCGCGCCCAGGTGGGTTGTGTCCACCTGGTGGCCCCCTTCTGGTAGTTATTTGCTCCAATAATTCTTATTTATTCCATAAAAAATCCCCATGAAGTTTCAGCTTGTTTGGAGTTGTGCAGAATAGGTAACCTGACGTAGCTTTTCCAGGTCCAGATTTCTAGCTGCCAGAATTCTCCCCCTTGGTGTGTACCTTGCAAATTATGAGAGAAAAGGCATTAGAATTACTCCAAAAAGCATTATTATGGATAAAAACATCATAAATAATAGTAAGAAAACATGATGCAAAATGGACGTATCAATCACCTTCAGGTGGAGGAGGACCTCCTAGAGTTTCAATAGGCAAATTGTGTTTAAGCACAGGACGTTGTTCAAAGAAAATCTCATCTATTTCATTTCTTTCATGCATATGTAAATCATTTTCATGGTCTAGCAAATATTGTTCTAAAGGATCAGTAGGTGGTACAGCAATAGAAGCAAGACCAATTAATTCATCCTTACTAGGCAATTCTTTTTCATGAAGCTTTCTACTAAACTTGAAAAAATAAACTCATGAGACTCGTCACCAAAATACCGTCATTCTAATTTTTTTTAGTTATTCACTGGAGAAATTATATATTGAAGTCTATCTGAGGCAAGTGTTCGGGTCTAACACCAACAGTTTGTTTCTCACAATCTATTCTAGCATTAACGGTGTTCAAGAAAGGTCTACCAAAGATAATGGGACAAAAGTCATCTTGTGGGGAACCAAGAACAAGAAAATATGTAGGGTATTTTATTTTCCCACACAAGACTTCAACATCTCTAACAATCCCAATTGGTGAGATAGTGTCTCTATTAGAAGTTTAATAGTAACATCTATGTCTTCTATCTCCGCGGGTGCTATGTCATTCATAATTTCTTGATATAATGTGTAAAGAATATCACTCACACTAGCACCTATGTCACATAAACCATGATATCAGTGATCTCCTATTTTAATTGAGACAATGGGCATGCCAACAACAGGTCTATGTTTATCCTTTTTATCAAGTTTGGCAATTCTAGCAGCTTTTTCACAGAAGTAAATAACATGCCCATCCATATCTTCTTCCAAGAGATCTTTAACCATAGCAATACTAGGTTCTACTTTGATTTGTTCATCAGTTTAGGTGTTCTAATATAGCTTTTGTTAACCACAGTTGAAACTTTAGCGTGTTCCTTTATCCTAACAAGGAAAGGTGGTTTCTCAATATAAGCAGAAGGAACAACTGGATCAACATTATAAAGTATATTTTCTTCTTTAACTGGTATTGGTTCTTTGATTTCTTCTTTAATAGGTGAGTGATATTTAAACCACTTCTCTTTAGGGAGATCAACATGAGTAGCAAATAATTCACAAAAGGAGGCTACTATCTCAGAGTCAAGTCCATATTTAGTGCTAAACTTTTGAAAAGCATCGGTATCCATAAAAGATTTAACACAATCATACTTAAGTTTAATACCTGACTCTTTACCTTTGTCGAGTTCCCAATCTTCAGAGTTGCATTTAATTTTTTCCAAAAGATCCCACCGGAATTCAATAGTCTTCTTCATAAAAGATGATGATTTCAATGATGCTCACATAAAAGATAAGAATTGAAACATAAAGAGAGCATCATGAACAATATGACTAGCACATTTAAGTCTAACCCACTTCCTATGCATCAGGATTTTCTGAGCAAAAAATTTATGGGAATAATAATCAACTAGCATAGGAAGGCAAAACAAGCATAACTTTAAAACTTTAAGCACATAGAGAGGAAACTTGATATTATTGCAATATGTAGAAGCATATGTTCCCTCTCATAATAATTTTCAGTAGTATCATGAATGAATTCAACAATATAACCATCACATAAAGCATTATTTTCATGATGCACAAGCATAGAAATTTTACTACTCACCACATTCTTTTCATTCGGAATAGTGGGAGTAAACTCAACAAAATAACTATCGTGTGATTGAAAATTGAAATCAGGATGACAAGTTTCATAAATATAATCATCGCTACTTTTTATAGCATAAGTGTCATCACAATAATCATCATAAGTAGGAGGCATGCTTTCATCATAATAAATTTGCACATCAAAACTTGGGGGACTAAAAATATCATCTTCATCAAACATAGCATCCCCAAGCTTGTGGCTTTGCATATCATTAGCATCATGGATATTCAAGGAATTCATACTAGCAAAATTGCAATCATGCTCATCATTCAAATATTAGTGCCAAACATCTTAATGCATTCTTCTTCTAACATTTTGGCATAATTATCGGAATCCTTATTTTCACGAAAGATATTAAAAAGATGAAGCATATGAGGCAACCTCAATTCCATTTTTTTGTAGTTTTCTTTTATAGACTAAACTAGTGATAAAACAAGAACAAAAAGATTCGATTGCAAGATCTAAAGATATACCTTCAAGCACTCGCCTCCCCGGCAACGGCGCCAGAAAAGAGCTTGATATCTACTACACAACCTTCTTATTATAGACGTTGTTGGGCCTCCAAGTGTAGAGGTTTGTAGGGCAGTAGCAAATTCCCCTCAAGTGGATGACCTAAGGTTTATCAATCCGTGGGAGGCGTAGGATGAATATGGTCTCTCTCAAAAACCCCGCAACCAAATAGAAAAGAGTATCTTGTGTCCCCAACACACCCAATACAATGGTAAATTGTATAGGTGCACTAGTTCGGCGAAGAGATGGTGATACAAGTACAATATGGATGGTATATAGGTTTTTGTAATCTGAAAATATAAAAATAGCAAGGTAACTAACGATAAAAGTGAGCAAAAACGGTATTGCAATGCGCTGAAACAAGGCCTAGGGTTCATACTTTCACTAGTGCAAGTTCTCTCAATAATAATAACATAATTGGATCATAAAAATATCCCTCAACATGCAACAAAGAGTCACCCCAAAGTCACTAATAGCGGAGAACAAACGAAGAGATTATTGTAGGGTACGAAACCACCTCAAAGTTATTCTTTCCGATCAATTCGTTGGGCTATTCCTATAAGTGTCACAAACAGCCCTAGAGTTCATAGTAAAATAACACCTTAAGACACAAATCAACCAAAACCCTAATGTCACCTAGATACTCCAATGTCACCTCAAGTATCCACGGGTATGATTGTACGATATGCATCACACAATCTCAGATTCATCTATTTAATTCAACCAACACAAAGAACTTCAAAGAGTACCCAAAAGTTTCTACCGGAGAGTCAAGATGAAAACGTGTGCCAACCCCTATGCATAAGTTCACAAGGTCACACAAGTCACAAGTTGAACACCAAAACATATATCAAGTGGATCACGTGAATATCCCATTGTCACCACAGATAAGCACATGCAAGACATACATCAAGTGTTCTCAAATCCTTAAAGACACAATCCGATAAGATAACTTCAAAGGGAAAAATCAATTCATCACAAGGAGATAGAGGGGGAGAAACATAATAAGATCCAACTATAATAGCAAAGCTCGCGGTACATCAAGATCGTGCCATACCAAGAACACGAGAGAGAGAGAGATCAAACACATAGCTACTGGTACATACCCTCATCCCCGAGGGTGAACTACTCCCTCCTCATCATGGAGAGTGCCGGGATGATGAAGATGGCCACCGGTGATGGATCCCCCCTCCGGGAGGGTGCCAGAACAGGTTCCCGATTAGTTTTTGGTGGCTAGAGAGGCTTGTGGCGGCGGAACTCCCGATCTAGGTTATTTTCTGGAGGTTTCAGTATTTATAGGAATTTTTGGCGTCGGTCTCACATTAGGGGGGGGGGTCTCCGAGTCGTCCACGAGATACGGGGACGCGCCCATGGGGTAGGGCGCGCCCTCCACCCTCATGGATGGCTCGGGACTCTTCTGGCCCAACTCTTTTACTCCGGGGGCTTCTTTTGGTCCATAAAAAATCATCAAAAATTGGCATGTCAATTGGACTCCGTTTGGTATTCCTTTTCTATAGAACTCAAAAACAAGGAAAAACAGAAACTGGCACTGGGCTCTAGGTTAATAGGTTAGTCCCAAAAATCATATAAAATAGCATATAAATGCATATAAAACATCCAAGATTGATAATATAATAGCATGGAACAATCAAAAATTATAGATACGATGGAGACGTATCATAGGTTTAGGGGTAGATAATTGTGGTTCCGATCGAGGTGAAGGTACCCCGAACAAACCCCTCAAAGGATTGTTTTCCATAGTAACATGTGACAATAAATTTCAGCACACTATAATAATGTTTCCTTACCAAAGGCGCTTCACTCTCCGGCAACGACGCCATAAAATAGACTTGATGACCCACAAGTATAGGGTATCAATTGTAGCTCTCTTCGATAAGTAAGAGTGTCAAACCCAACAAGAAATAAAAGGAAATGACAAGTGGTTTTTAGCAAGGTAATGTTTGCAAGTGCTGAAATTATAAGTAGCAGAGTAGTTTGATAGCAAGGTAATTTGTAACGTGGAAGTAACGATAGTAGTAAAAAAGTGCAGCAAGGTAGCCCAGTCCTTTTGAGGCAAAGGATAGGCCAAAACGTTTTCTTATGATAAGCAAAGTGTTCTTGAGGGTACATACACGGGAATTTCATCTGGTCACTTTCACCATGTTGGTTCGATTTCTGTTCGCTACTTTGATAATTTCATATGTGGGTGGACCGGTGCTTAGGTGTTGTTCTTACTTGAACAAACCTCCTAATTATGATTAACACTCCCGCAAGCATCCGCAACTATGATAAAAGTATTAAGAATAAATTCTAACCATGGAATTAAACTTTTGGATCCAATCGGTCCCTTCCGGAATAGCGCATAAACTGGGGTTTAAGCTTCTGTCACTCTCGCAACCCATCATCTAAATGCTACTCCACAATGCATTCCCTTAGGCCCAAATATGGTGAAAAATCATGTAGTCGATGTTCACATGACACCACTAAGGGAATCACAACATACATACTATCAAAATATTGAACACATATCAAGTTCACATGATTACTTGCGACATGACTTCTCCCGTGACCTCAAGAACAAAAGTAACTACTCACAAATGATAAGCATGCTCAAGGTCAAAGGGGTACTAAATAGCATATTCGATCTGAACATATAATCTTCCACTGAATAAACCATATAGTAATCAATTACAAGATGTAATCAACACTACTAGTCACCCACAAGCACCAATCTATAGTTCCGGTAACAAGATTGAACACAAGATATGAACTAGAGTTTGAGATTAGATGGCGTTGTTGAAGATGTTGATGGAGATTTCCCTCCCCAAGATGGGAGAGTTGTTGGTGATGATGATGACGATGATTTCCCCCTCCGGGAGGGAACTTCCCCCGGCGGAATCGCTCCGTCGAGGGCAAAAGTGCTCCTGCCCAAGTTCCGCCTTGAGACAGTGGCACTCCATCCCAAAAGTCCTCTCTTTATTTTTTTTCTAGGTCAAATGACTTATAAACCAGAAGATGGGCACCGGAGGTCGGCCTGGGTGAGCACAACCCACCAGAGCACGCCTGGGATCCCCGGCGCACCTAGGTGGGTTGTTCCACCTTGTGGGCCACCCATGGTAGTTATTTACTCCAATATTCATCATATGATAAAAAATCTCCGTGAAGTTTTAGCTTGTTTGGAGTTGTGCAGAATAGGTGGCCTGGTGTAGCTTTTCCAGGTCCAGATTTCCAGCTGCCAGAATTCTCCCTCTTTGTGTATACCTTGCATAATCAATTACAACATGTAATCAACACTACTAGTCACCCACAAGCACCAATCTAAGGTTCGGGTACAAAGATTGAACACAAGAGATGAACAAGGGTTTGAGAGGAGATGTTGTTGTTGAATATGTTGATGGAGATTGCCCTCCCAAGATGGGATAGTTGTTGGTGATGATGATGACTATGATTTCCCCCTCCGGGAGGGAGGTTCCCCCGACGGAATCACTCCGCCGGAGGGCAAAAGTGCTCCTGCCAAAGTTCCGCCTCAAGACGACGGCGCTTCATCCTGAAAATCCTCCCCTCATTTTTCTAGGTCAAAATGACTTATATACCAGAAGAGGGGCACCGGAGGTAGGCCGAGGAGGGCACAACCCACCAGGGCGCGCCCAGTTGAGTTGTGCCCAGCTGGTGGGCCCCCTCTGGTAGTTATTTCATCCAATAATTCTTAAATATTCTGTAAAAAATCTCCATGAAGTTTTAACTCATTTGGAGTTGTGCAGAATAGGTGGCCTGACGTAGCTTTTTCAGGTCCAGAATTCTCATGTCTACTACGCAACTTTATTCTTGTAGACATGTGTTGGGCCTCCAAGCGCGGAGTTTTGTAGGACATTAGCAATTTTCCCTCAAGTCGATGACCTAAGGTTTATCAATCCATTAGAGGTGTAGGATGAAGATGGTATCTCTCAAACGACCCTGCAACCAAATACAAGAAATCTCTTGTGACCCCAACAGACCCAATACAATGGCAAATTGTATAGGTGCACTAGTTCGGCGAAGAGATGGTGATAAAAGTGTAATATTGATGGTAGAAATATATTTTCATAATCTGAATAAATAAAAACAACAAGGCAGCAAATAGTAAACGGGCACAAAAATGGTATTGCAATGCTTGAAAATGAGGCCTAGGGTCCGTACTTTCGCTAGTGCAATCTCTCAACACTGCTAATATAATTGGATCATATAACCGTCCCTCGACGTGCACCGAAGAATCACTCCAAAGTTCCTATCTAGTGGAGAACATAAGAAGGAATCATTTGTAGGGTACGAAACCACCTCAAAGCTATTCTTTCTGATCAATCTATCCTAGAGTTCGTACTAAAATAACACGAAGCTATTCTTTCCGATCGATCTAACCAAGAGTTCATACTAAAATAACACCAAAGCAAATTCAGATTCATAATATTCAATCCAACACAACGAACTTCAAAGAGTGCCCCAAGATTTCTATCAGAGAAACAAAGACAAGAACGTGCATCAACCCCTATGCCTAGATTACCCCAATGTCACCTCGGGAATCCGCGAGTTCAGTGCCAAAATATATATCAAGTGAATCAATACGATACCCCATTGTCACCACGAGTATTCATATGTAAGACATATATCAAGTGCTCTCAAATCCATAAAAGTATTCAAATCGATAACAACGAAATCTCAAAGGGAAAAACTCAATTCATCACAAGAAGATAGAGAGGGGAAAACACCATATGATCCCACTATATTAACAAAGCCCGCAATACATCAAGATCGGGACATCTCAAGAACATGAGTGAGAGAGAGAGAGAGAGATTAAACACATAGCTACTGGTGCAAACGCTCAGCCCCGAGGGTGGACTACTCCCTCCTCATCGTGGTTCCCACCGAGATGATGAAGATGGCCACTGGTGATGATTTCCCCCTCCGGCAGAGTGCCGGAACGGGGTCTAGATTGGTTTTCAATGGCTACAGAGCCTTGCGGTGGCAGAACTTCTGATCTAGGTTAACCCTGAGGGTTTCTGGAATTTTTGGGAATTTATAGGGTAAAGAGGGGGTGCAGGAGGCCACCGAGGTGGGCACAACCCACCTAGGCGCGACCGGGCCCCCAGGAGCGCCCTGGTGGGTTGTGCCCCCCTCGGGGCACCCCCAGGTGCTGCTCTGGCCTATCTTGGGTGTTCTGGTCCATAAAAATTCTCCAAAAAGTTTCGCGGTGTTTGGACTCCGCTTGATATTGATTTTCTGTGATGTAAAAAACAAGCAAAAAACAGCAACTGGCACTGGGCACTGGGTCAATAGGTTAGTCCCAAAAAATGATATAAAATTGCTATAAAATGATAGTAAAACATCCAAGAATCATAATATAACAGCATGAATACTTCATAAATTATAGATATGTTGGAGACGTATCAGCATCCCCAAGCTTAATTCCTACTCGTCCTCGAGTAGGTAAATGATAAAAGAAATAATTTATGAAGTGTGAATTCTAGCAAAGTGCATAAGTTTGATCAATGATAATTTCAATCACTTTTCCTAGCATCATAACAACAATTATTTCTTATAAAACTTCTCATGTTAAAGTAGCAACCAATTCACATGTTAAGGTTCAGACAATGAACTCTGTTGAAACTCAACAACCTATGTTCTCAGTCACCAAGCAATTGCAATTCAACTTATTCAACAGAGTCTAAGTAAGAGCTCCACATACTCAACCATCATATAGTATTCTATGATTGCTAACACTCACCTCATACTCATGAGCAAAACGTTTCAACCGGACACATAGAAAGATAGGGGCTTATAATTTTGCCTCACAACGTATTCACCTCAAGGGTGATGTCAACAATAATAACTCATGCTACCCATATCCAACTGGATATATGTGCCTAGATCTTTCCTCGCCACATGATGCTTGCCAAAAGAGAAAAATAAAAAGGAATAGAGAGAAGAACTTTGACTCTTTGCATAAGAGTAAATACATAAAAGTAAAAGATAGGCCCTTCGCAGAGGGAAGCAGAGGTTGCCATGCGCTTATTTGTTTGTATGCTCAACCCCTTAGTGCAAAAGAATGTCACGTTGTATTGCCCCTTATGATAGCAACCTTTATTATGCAGTCTGTCGCTTTTATTATTTGCCATCACAAGTTCGTACGACGCTCAATTTTCTCTTACACTAAATGATCTAACACTTTTAGAAGCAATTTTTATTGCCTTATTGCACCGATGACAACTTACTTGAAGGATCTTGCTCAATCCTTAGGTAGGTATGGTGGACTCTTGAAAATAAGATTTGGGTTCAAGGGTTTTTGGATGCACAAGTAGTATCTCTACTTGGTGCGGAGTTTTTGGCTAGCAAATATGGGGGGCAAGCACCACATATTGAAGGATCTATGACAATATAACTTCTATATAAATATGAACAAACATAAACCATTATGTTGTCTTTCTTGTCCAACATCAACAATTTTGGCATATAATATTTTGATGGGGGCTCACAATCACAAAAGATTTCCATGATAGTGTATTTGCATGTGAAACTCTCTTCCTTATACTAATTATTCGTGAGTTGCTTGTATGACCAATATTGTGATTGTCAAACCTCAAAAGAT
Organism: Triticum urartu; assembly: GCF_003073215.2. Taxonomy (NCBI): domain Eukaryota; kingdom Viridiplantae; phylum Streptophyta; class Magnoliopsida; order Poales; family Poaceae; genus Triticum; species Triticum urartu. Next base: position 370,791,579 of record NC_053027.1, on the reverse strand, counting down.
TTCACTTTCTAAACCCAATGTGAAGCTACCACTAGGCATGATATGATTTCAACTACATGACATTCAATTTATTTAACAATTTACTCATAGGATATAAGTGAAGCACAAGAGTAAATGACAAGCTACTCCAAAAAGATAAAAGTGAAGATCATGATCATAATATTTATTTCTCTCAAATTAATTTAATTGAATCAAGAGAGAATTTATTAAAAAATGCTAAAGCACACCATGCTCAACAAGATATAAGTGAAGCACTAGAGCAATTCTATAGAAAAGAGCTTCGTTGACGGGATGTGCGTGCCGCTTACCTAGCCTCCCTGGCAACTATTTCAGCACTAAACTTCCATATCTAAGTATTTTATTAAAATAGAAAGAAAAAACAAAATAAAAATGGCATTCTAAGAATAGCACACATCATGTGAAGAAGCAAAAACTTAGGCTCAACCGGTACTAACCGATAATTGTTGAAAAAGAAAGGTCGGATGCCTACCGGGGCATCCCCAAGCTTAGATGCTTGAGACTTCTTGAAATATTATATTGGGGTGCCTTGGGCATCCCCAAGCTTGAGCTTTTGTGTCTCCTTAATTCCTCTCATATCACGGTTTTCCTAAATCTCAAAAGCTTCATCCACACAAAAACTCAACAAGAACTCGTGAGATAAGTTAGTATAAACCAATGCAAAAACCTTATCATTCTCTAATGTATAAAATCACTAAAATTATTATTAAACATTGCACACTAAATTCCTCTGCATATTTAATACTCATATCCTCAAACAGAATCATTAAACAAGCAAGCATATGCAAACATAATAGCAATCTGCCAAAACAGTACAGTCTGTAAAGAATGCAAGAGTATCAATACTTATTAAACTCCAAAGATTATGAAAAATTACCACACTGTAGAAAATTTATCAGAGCTTATTTTGAAAGAAGTTTCAACATTTTATCACATTCTAACTTTTCTAGGGAATTTTTGCAACAGCGGTAAACTTTCTGTTTTCAAACAGCAACATGTAGACTTGTAAAATAAGCATAGTAAAGGATATCAGTGCCACTTTTATTGAAATAAAAGATGAAAAAAATTATTCTAAATAACAGAAAGAAAATCCTAACAAAATAAATTGATGCTCCAAGCAAAACACATATCATGTGATGAATGAAAACATAGCTCCAAGTGAGGTTACCGATAATGTTGGAGACGAAAGAGGGGATGCCTTTCGGGGCATCTCCAAGCTTAGTTGCTTGGATATTCCTTGAATATTACCTTAGGGTGCCTTGGGAATCCCCAAGCTTAGGGTCTTGTCACTCCTTATTGTCCTCATATCAACATCTCACCCAAAACTTGAAAACTTCAATCACACAAAACTTAACGGAACTTTGTGAGATAGGTTAGTATGATAAAGAGCAAACCATTTCACTTTCGTTCTGTCAAAGACAAGATTCATAATTGTTTCCACACAATTCCTACTGCAGCATATCATTTCCACAATTTATATTGAGCAATATAAGCCATAGAAACTAGAAAACAAGCAAACAATGCATTGAAAACAGAATCTGTAAAAAACAGAACAACATGTAGTAATTTGTACTCTAACCATACTTCTGCTACTCCAAAAATTCTGAAAATTTAGGAAAGCCTGGGAAATTTGTCTATTAATCTTCTGAGAAAAGAATCAGCATTTTATCACATTTATGTTAAAAATTATAATTGTTTCCTGAGCGCAAAAGTTTCTATTTTTCAGCAAGATCAAATCAACTATCACCGTAAGCCATCCCAAAGGTCTTACTTGGCACTTTATTGAAATGAAAGCAAGAAAACATGATTAATACATTAGTTTAATCATGTGAAGACACAAAAATAGTAGGGGTAAATGTTGGGTTGTCTCCCAACAAGCGCTTTTCTTTAATGCCTTTTAGCTAGGCATGATGATTTCAATGATGCTCACATAAAAGATAAGAAATGAAACATGAAGAGAGCATCATGAAACATATGACTAGCACATTTAAGTCTAACCCACTTCCTATGCATAGGGATTTTATGAGCAAACAACTTACGGGAACAAGAATCAACTAGCATAGGAAGGCAAAACAAGCAAAACTTCAAGATCGTTAACACATAGAGAGAAAACTTGATATTATTGCAATACCTACAAGAAAATGTTACTCTCTCATAATAATTTTCAGTAGCATCATGAATGAATTCAACAATATAACTATCACATAAAGCATTCTTTTCATGATCCACAAGCATAGAAATTGTATTACTCTCCACATAAGTATATTTATTCTCATGAATAGTAGTGGGAGCAAACCCAACAAAATAACTATCATGAGAGTGAAAATTAAAATCATGATGACAAGTTTCATGGTTATAATTATTCTTTATAGCATACATGTCATCACCATAATCATCATAGATAGCAACTTTGTTATCATAGTCAATTTAAGCCTCATCCAAAATGGTGGATTCATCACTAAATAAAGTCATGACCTCTCCAACTCCACTTTCATCATTATAATCATCATAAATAGGATGCATGAAATCATTATAAAAAAATTCCACATCAAAACTTGGGGGACTAAAAATATCATCTTCATCAAACATAGCATCCCCAAGCTTATGGCTTTGCATATCATTAGCATCATGGATATTCAAAGAATTCATACTAACAACATTGCAATCATGCTCATCATTTATACCAAACATTCTATTGAATTCTTCTTCTATCAATTGAGCATTATTTTCCTTTCCATCATTTTCATGAAATACATTATAAAGATGAATAATATGATGCAACCTCAGTTCCATTTGTTTGTAGTTTTCTTTTATAAACCAAACTAGTGATAAAACAAGAAACTAAAAGATTTGATTACAATATCTAAAGATATACCTTCATGAACTCACCTCCCCAGCAACGGTGCCACAAAATAGCTTCATGTCTACTATGCAACTTTATTCTTGTAGACGTGTTGGGCCTCCAAGCGCAGAGTTTTGTAGGATAGTAGCAATTTCCCCTCAAGTGGATGACCTAAGGTTTATCAATCCGTGAGAGGTGTAGGATGAAGATGGTCTCTCTCAAATGACCCTGCAACCAAATACAAGAAATCTCTTGTGTCCCCAACACACCCAATATAATGGCAAATTGTATAGGTGCACTAGTTCGGTGAAGAGATGGTGATAAGAGTGTAATATTGATGGTAGAAATATATATTTTATAATCTGAATAAATAAAAACAACAAGGTAGCAAATAGTAAACGGGCACAAAAATGGTATTGCAATGCTTGAAAATGAGGCCTAGGGTCCGTACTTTCGCTAGTGCAATCTCTCAACACTGCTAATATAATTGGATCATATAACCGTCCCTCAACGTGCACCGAAGAATCACTCCAAAGTTCCTATCTAGCGGAGAATACAAGACGGAATTGTTTGTAGGGTACGAAACCACATCAAAGCTATTCTTTCCGGTCAATCTATCCTAGAGTTTGTACTAAAATAACACGAAGCTATTCTTTCCGATCGATCTAACCAAGAGTTCATACTAAAATAACACCAAAGCAAATTTAGATTCATAATATTCAATCGAACACAAAGAACTTCAAAGAGTGCCCCAAGATTTCTATCGGAGAAACAAAGACAAGAACGTGCATCAACCCCTATGCATAGATTACCCCAATGTCACCTCGGGAATCCGCGAGTTGAGTGCCAAAACATATATCAAGTGAATCAATACGATACCCCATTGTCACCACGGGTATTCATATGCAAGACATATATCAAGTGCTCTCAAATCCATAAAAGTATTCAATCTGATAACAATGAAATCTCAAAGGGAAAAACTCAATTCATCACAACAAGATAGAGAGGGGAAAACACAATATGATCCAACTATATTAACAAAGCCCATGATACATCAAGATCGTGACATCTCAAGAACACGAGAGAGAGAGAGAGAGAGAGAGATTAAACACATAGCTACTAGTACAAACCCTCAGCCCTGAGGGTGGACTACTCCCTCCTCATCATGGTGGCCGCCGGGATGATGAAGATGGCCACCGGTGATGATTTCCCCCTCCGGCAGAGTGCCGAAACGGGGTCTAGATTGGTTTTCGGTGGCTACAGAGCCTTGCGGTGGCGGAACTTCTGATCTAGGTTAACCCTGAGGGTATCTGAAATTTTTGGGAATTTATAGGGTAAAGAGGGGGTGCGGGAGGCCACTGAGGTGGGCACAACCCACCTGGGCGCGCCTGGGCCCCCAGGCGCGCCCTGGTGGGTTGTGCCCCCCTCGAGGCACCCACCAGGTGCTGCTCTAGCCCATCCTGGGTGTTCTGGTCCATAAAAATTCTCCAAAAAGTTTCGCGGTGTTTGGACTCCATTTGATATTGATTTTCTGCGATGTAAAAAACAAGCAAAAAACAGCAACTGGCACTGAGCACTTAGTCAATAGGTTAGTCCCAAAAATGATATAAAGTTGCTATAAAATGATTGTAAAGCATCCAAGAGTGATAATATGACAACATGAATACTTCATAAATTATAGATACGTTGGAGACGTATCAAATTCCAGCTGCCCGTATTATCCCCCTTTGTGTGAACCTTGCATATTATGAGGGAAAAGGCATTAGAATTACTCCATAAAACATTTTTATGCATAAAAACATAATAAATAACAGTAGGAAAACATGATTCGAAATGGACGTATCAACCGTCGAGGGTCTGTATCTTTCTGCAGAGCTTCCAGGCAAGCAAACCCCCCTTGATCATTCTGGTATCACCCATTTCTTTCCCTCTCATGCTTGCGTTAGAACTACTACTGCTTTTATATGATCCTATTCTGATGCATATCCTGTGTTTTCTCACCTGCTTTCATACATTACCCGTTTATCCTAAACTGCTTAGTATAGGTTGGCTAGTGATCCATCAGTGACCCCTCACCTTGTCCCAGTTGTCCCGCTTTATGTTCGATGACTCAAGCAACATGATGGACGACCAGCCCCCGACACCGCACATCACCCCCCCCCCCTTAGTTGTACGACTCTGCAGCGTCACTATCGAGTGCCAAGGGTGATACCTCGTCAGCATTTCCGATGTTAACCCTGTAGTGTAGCTATTCGGTCGTGGTCATCGAGGGTGATTCCCCCTTCACCACTCCCGATAATGACTCAGTCGTGCAACCCTTCAAGTGTGGACCATCGAGGGTGATTCCTCCAAGTCTAGCTTGAGGGTTACATTGAGTGGGAATCCATCGAGGGCGATTCCTCGGGTTTCTCCCCTTGCTGTCTTGGACACACAGTTACTTTGACTTTACCATAGAACCATGACTGAAGTTGGGTCGGCCCCGAGGGGTACCCGCGAGAGAATTGTGATGTCGGGTTGACCGTGAGTGTACTCGCGAGTTGATGTGTAGTCGGGTTGATCTAGAGGATACCCACGAGTTTCCCATGCGGCGTGGCCGGGCATTCTTAGCCCTTGTCGCAAGTCCGTGAGACGGGGTGACGAGACCACATATCGTGGATCATTGATCGTTATCGCGCTCTCCCAAGACACCAACGATTTGGATATTTGATCCGAGGCCCCTGGCCTTTTTTGCACTGAGCACCACACGGGAATAAGTATGGGCACTCTATGTCGTATGTATCAGTCGAAGCTCTTCAGACGTCAGCGACTGTGTGGGGCGTGCTACCTCTTGATCACTGCGTTGGTTTTCCCTTGAAGAGGAAAGGGTGATGTAGCAAAGTAGTGTAAGTATTTCCCTCAGTTTTTGAGAACCAAGGTATCAATCCAGTAGGAGACTACACGCAAGTCCCTCATACCTACACAAACAAATAAGAACCTTGCAACCAACGCGATAAAGGGGTTGTCAATCCCTTCACGGTCACTTACGAGAGTGAGATCTGATAGAGATAATAATAATAAGATAAATATTTTTGGTATTTTTATGATATAGATTGAAAGTAAAGATTGCAAAATAAACGGTGCCAGAAATAGCTTTTTGACGGGAGATTAATATAAAGGAGAATAGACCCGGGGGCCATAGGTTTCACTAGTGGCTTCTCTCAAGATAGCATAAGTATTACGGTGGGTGAACAAATTACTGTCGACAAATTGATAGAAAAGTGCATAATTATGAGAATATCTAGGCATGATCATGTATATAGGCATCGCGTCCGCGACAAGTAGACCGAAACGATTCTGCATCTACTACTATTACTCCACACATCGACCGCTATCCAGCATGCATCTAGAGTATTAAGTTCATGAGAACAAGGTAATGCATTAGGCAAGATGACATGATGTAGAGGGATAAACTCAAGCAATATGATATAAAACCCATCTTTTTATCCTCGATGGCAACAATACAATACGTGCCTTGCTGCCCCTGCTGTCACTGGGAAAGGACACCGCAAGATTGAACCCAAAGCTAAGAACTTCTCCCATTGCAAGAAAGATCAATCTAGTAGGCCAAACCAAACTAATAATTCGAAGAGACTTGCAAAGATAACCAATCATACATAAAAGATTTCAGAGAAGAATCAAATATTGTTCATAGATAAACATGATCATAAACCCACAATTCACCAGATCTCGACAAACACACCGCAAAAAGAGTTACATCGAATAGATCTCCAAGAAGATCAAGGAGAACATTGTGTTGAGATCCAAAGAGAGAGAAGAAGCCATCTAGCTAATAACTATGGACCCGAAGGTGTGAGGTAAACTACTCACACATCATCGGAGGGGCCATGGAGTTAATGTAGAGGCCCTCCGTGATTGATTCCCCCTCCGGGGGAGCTCCGGAAAAGGCCCCAAGATGGGATCTCTTGGGTACAGAAGGTTGCGGTGGTGGAAATAGGGTTTCATGGTGCTCTTGGATGTTTTCGGGGTATATGAATATATATAGGAGGAAGAAGTAGGTCGGTGGAGCCACGAGTGGCCCACGAGGGGGGAGGGCACGCCCAGGGGGTAGGCGCGCCCCTGCCCCATGGCCTCCTCGTTGGTTGCTTGACGTCCACTCCAAGTCCCCTGGATCACATTTGTTTCAAAAAATAACTCTCCCGAAGGTTTATTCCGTTTGGATTCTGTTTGATATTCCTTTTCTGCGAAACACTGAAATAGGCAAAAAAACAACAATTTGCACTGGGCCTTGGGTTAGTAGGTTAGTCCCAAAAATAATATAAAAGTGTATAAATAAGCCCATTAACATCCAAAACAGACAATATAATAGCATGGAACAATCAAAAATTATAGATACGTTGGAGACGTATCAAGCACCCCCAAGTTGAATTCCTACTCGTCCTCGAGTAGGTAAATGATAAAAACAGAATTTTTGATGTGGAATGCTACCTAGCATAATTCTCAATGTAATTTTCTTTATTGTGGCATGAATGTTCAGATCCGAGAGATTCAAGAAAAAAGTTTAATATTGACATAAAAATAATAATACTTCAAGCATACCAACTAAGCAATCATGTCTTCTCAAAATAACACGGCAAAAGAAAGTTTATCCCTACAAAATCATATAGTTTGGTCATGCTCCATTTTCGTCACACAAATATGCTCTCATGTTGCACAACCCCGATGACACGCCAAGCAATTGTTTCACTTTAGTAATCTCAAACTTTTTTCAACTTTCACGCAATACATGAGCGTGAGCCATGGATATAGCACTATGGATGGAATAGAATAATGATAGGGGATTATGTGGAGAAGACAAAAAAGGAGAAAGTCTCACATCGACGAGGCTAATCAACGGGCTAGGGAGATGCCCATCAATTGATGTCAATGCAAGGAGTAGGAATTGCCATGCAATGGATGCACTAGAGCTATAAATGTATGAAAGCTCAACAAAAGAAACTAAGTGGTGTGCATCCAACTTGCTTGCTCACGAAGACCTAGGGCATTTGAGGAAGACCATTGTTGTAATATACAAGCCAAGTTCTATAATAAAAAATTCCCACTAGTATATGAAAGTGACAAAACAAGAGACTCTCTATCATAAAGATCATGGTGCTACTTTGAAGCACAAGTGTGGAAAAAAGGATAGTAGCATTGTCCCTTTTTTGGCCTTTATTTTTTTAGCCTTTCTTCTCTTTTTTATTTTTTATTTGGGACAATGCTCTATTAATGATGATCATCACACTTCTATTTATTTACAACTCAATGATTACAACTCGATACTAGAACAAAACATGACACTATATGAATGCCTCCGGCGGTGTACCGGGAAGGGCAATGAATCAAGAGTGACATGTATGATAAATTATGCATGGTGGCTTTGCCACAAATACGATGTCAACTACATGATCATGCAAAGCAATATGACAATGATGAGGCATGTCATAAATGAAACGGTGGAAAGTTGCATGGCAATATATCTCGGAATGGCTGTGGAAATGCCATAATAGGTAGGTATGGTGGCTGTTTTGAGGAAAATATAAGGAGGTTTATGTGTGATAGAGCGTATCATATCACGGGGTTTGGATGCACCAGCGAAGTTTGCACCAACTCTGAAGGTGAGAAAGGGCAGTGCACGGTGCCGAAGAAGCTAGCAATGATGGAAGGGTGAGAGTGCGTATAATCCATGGACTCAACATTAGTCATAAAGAACTCACATACTTATTGCAAAAATCTACAAGTCATAAAAAACCAAGCACTATGCGCATGCTCCTTGGGGATAGATTTGTAGGAAAAGACCATCGCTCGTCCCCGACCGCCACTCATAAGGAAGACAATCAAAGAACACCTCATGTTTCAAATTTGTTACACAACGGTTACCATACGTGCATGATACGGGACTTGCAAACTTCAACACAAGTATTTCTCAAATTCACAACTACTCAACTAGCACAACTCTAATATCACCACCTTTATATCTCAAAACAATTATCAAGTATCAAACTTCTCATAGTATTCAATGCACTTTCTATGATAGTTTTTATTATACCCATCTTGGATGCCTATCATATTAGGACTAGTTTCATAACCAAAGCAAATTACCATGCTGTTCTAAAGGACTCCCAAAATAATATAAGTGAAGCATGAGAGATCAATAATTTCTATAAAATAAAACCACCACCATGCTCTAAAAGATATAAGTGAAGCACTAGAGCGAAATTATCTAGCTCAAAAGATATAAGTGAAGCACATAGAGTATTCCAATAAATTCTAATTCATGTCTGTCTCTCCCAAAAGGTGTGTACAGCAAGGATGATTGTGGTAAACTAAAAAGCAAAGACTCAAATCATACAAGACGCTCCAAGCAAAACACATATCATGTGGTGAATAAAAATATAGCCTCAAGTAAAGTTACTGATAGAAGAAGACGAAAGAGGGGATGCCTTCCGGGGCATCCCCAAGCTTAGGCTTTTGGTTGTCCTTTAATTTTATCTTGGGGTGCCATGGTCATCCCTAAGCTTAGTCTCTTGCCACTCCTTGTTTCATAATCCATCAAATCTTTACCCAAAACTTGAAAACTTCACAACGCAATACTTAACCAGAAAATCTCATGAGCTCCGTTAGTAAAAGAAAACAAACCACCATCATAAGGTACTGTAATGAACTCATTATTTATTTATATTGGTGTTAAACCTAATATATTCCAACTTCTCTATGGTTCATAACCTCCGATACTAGCCATAGATTCATCAAAATAAGCAAACAACACACGAAAAACAGAATCTGACAAAAACAGAACAGTCTGAAGTAATCTGTAGGTTTAGAATACTTCGGTAATCCCAAAAATTCTAAAATAAATTTCTGGACGTGAGGAATTTATATATTAATCATCTTCAAAAAGAATCAACTTAATCTCACTCTCCAGTAAAAAATGGCAGCAAATCTCGTGAGCGCTAAAGTTTCTGTTTTTTACAGCAAGATCGCAAAGACTTTCCCCAAGTCTTCCCAAAGGTTCTACTTGGCACAAACACTAATTAAAAGCATAAAACCACATATACACAGAGTCTAGATGAATTATTTATTACTAAACAGAACCAAAAAGCAAGAAACAAAAATAAAATTGGGTTGCCTCCCAACAAGCGCTATTGTTTAACGCCCCTAGCTAGGCATAAAAGCAAGAATATATCTAGGTATTATCATCTTTGGTATGCAATCCATAAGTGGCTCTCATAATAGATTCATAAGGTAATTTAATTTTCTTTCTAGTAAAGTGTTCCATGCCTTTCCTTAACATAAATTGGAATCTAATATTCCCTTCCTTCATATTAATAATTGCACCAATCGTTCTAAGGAAAGGCCTACCAAGAATAATAGGACATGTAGGATTGCAATCAATATCAAGAACAATGAAATCTACGGCACATAATTACTATTTTCAACAATAAGAACATCATTAATCCTTTCCATAGGTTTCTTAATAGTGGAATCCGCAAGGTGCAAATTTAAAGAACAATCATCAAATTCACAAAAACCTAACACATCACACAAAGTTTTTGGAATCGTGGAAACACTAGCACCCAAATCACATGAAGCATAGCATTCATGATCTTTAATATTAATTTTAATAGTAGGTTCCCACTCATCATAAAGTTTTCTAGGGATAGAAACTTCCAATTCAAGCTTTTCTTCATAAGATTGCATTAAAGCATCAACGATATGTTTAGTAAAAGCCTTATTTTGATTATAAGCATGCGGAGAATTTAGCATGGATTGCAAACAAGGAAATACAATCTATTAAAGAACAATTATCATAATTAAATTCCTTGAAATCCAAAATAGTGGGTTCATTGCTATGTAAAGTTTTGACCTCATCAATCCCACTTTTACCAATTTTAGCATCAAGATCTAAAAACTCCGAATCATTGGGGCACCTTTTAACTAAAGTTGACTCATCTCCAGTCCCATCATTATCAAGATTAATATTGAAAAACAAAAATTTAATAGGAGACACATCAATCACTTTTATATCTTCATCCTTATTATCATCAAAACTAGAAGAACACACTTTCACAAAGCAATCTTTTTTAGCACGCATCCTAGCGGTTCTTTCTTTGCACTCATCAACGGAAATTCTCATAGCTTTGAGAGACTCATTGATATCATGCTTAGGTGGAATAGATCTAAGTTTCAAAGAATCAACATCAAGAGAAATTCTATCCACGTTCCTAGCCAACTCATTAATCTTAGACACTTTTTCTTCAATCAAGGTATTGAAACTATTTTGTGAACTAATAAATTCTTTAATATTAGATTCAAAATTAGAGGGCATCTTATTATAATTTCCAAAGAATTGTTGTAGGAATTACCATAATTATTAGAGGAATTACTAGGAAACGGCCTAGGATTAAAATTACCTCTATACGTGTTATTACCAAAATTGTTCCTACCAACAAAATTCACATACATAGATTCATTATTATTCCCAATCAAAGTAGACAAAGGCATATCATTAGGATCAGAAGAAACACTCTTATTAGCAAACAATTTCGTAAGTTCATCCATCTTTCCACTCAAAACATTGATTTCTTCTATTGCATGCACCTTTTTACTAGTAGATCTTTTAGTGTGCCATTGAGAATAATTAACCATAATATTATCTAGGAGTCTAGTAGCTTCTCCTAAGGTGATTTCCGTAAAAGTGCCTCCCATGGCCGAATCTAAAAGACTTCTAGAAGCAAAATTCAATCTGGCAGAAAGTTTTTGTATAATCATCCAAAGATTCAAACCATGTGTAGGGCAATTACGTATCATTAATTTCATCCTCTCCCAAGCTTGTGCAACATGTTCATGATCAATTTGCTTAAAATTCATAATATAGTTTCTAAGAGAGATGATCTTAGTGGGAGGAAAATACTTAGAGATGAAAGCATCTTTGCACTTATTCCATGAATCGATACTATTTTTAGGCAAAGACGAAAACTAGGTTTTAGCACGATCTCTAAGCGAAAATAGGAATAGCTTCAATTTAATAATATCATTATCCACATCTTTCTTCTTTTGCATATCACACAAATCAACAAAGTTGTTTAGATGGGTAGTGGCATCTGATAATCCCCAAGTGCAGGGAATCATCGTAGCAATTTCCAGAGGTGGAAGTGATAAGTATGGAGTGTCGAACCCACAAGGAGCTAAAGGTAATATCAATATTCTCTGAAGCCCTATCTGCCACTGATACGACTCTACGTACACTGAACGTTTGCTTCCAACTAGAAACGAGAAATAAAACTACGTTGTGGGTATGAAGAGGATAACTTTGCATGATATCAGAGAGATAAAATATAAAAGTAGGGGCCGTTATCATAAAGTTAGAATATATTACTAAATATTATAAATAGCGAGTGTGGAATAATGGTGGATCGGTGTGCGGAATTGTCCAAGGAAATTGTTAACAAGACCGGTAATCACTATTGCAGTTTCATATGAGGGAGAGGCATAAGCTAACATACTTTCTCTTCTTGGATCATATGCACTTATGATTGGAACTCTAGCAAGCATCCGCAACGTCTAAACATCATTAAGGTAAAACCCAACCATAGCATTAAAGTATCAAGTCCACTTTATTCCCATACGCCATGTCCCGCTTATCCGTGTTTGTGTTTCCGTCACTCACGCAACGCAGATAATAAGCAAACCATGGACATATTGCAACACCCTACAGCAGGAATCTCTCACGCTTGCGCGACACAGTGGGCACCATAGGACAGCATCAAAGTAAAACATACAACGCATACCAATCTAGATCATCAATCAACCCAAAGACAAAGGATATCTACTCAAAACATCTTAGGATGGCAACACATCATTGGATCATAATATGTGGCATAAAGCACCATGTTCAAGTAGGGATTACAGTGGGGTGCGGGAGAGTGGACCGCATTAAAGAGATGAGGGTGATGATGATGATGGTGATGTTGATGAAGACGATCACCGCAGCAAAGATTCCCCTCTCGATGGCACTCCGGTGCCACCAAGAGAGAGGAGGAGAAGTTCTCCCCCTTGTGCTACCTCCTCCATGGCCTCCCGCCTGGATGGATAGAGGTTCCCCCTCTGGTCCTTGGCCTTCATGGTGATGATGGCCCCTCCGGGGTCGTCATCCATGCCCTCCGGTGATGATGGCCCCCTTCGGCAGGGTGCCAGAGAGGGCCTAGATTGATTTCTCGTGGCTACAGAGGCTCGCGGTGGCAGAACTTCCGATCTAGGTTAATTTCTGGAGGTTTCTGTATATATAAGAGGTTTTGGTGTCAAGAACAAGCCAGGGGGTCTCCGGGCTGTCCACGAGGTAGGGGGCGCGCCCAGGGGGTGGGCGCGCCTCCCACCCTCGTGGGCAGCCCGGGACTCTTCTGGCCCAACTCTTTTACTCCATGGCCTTCTTCTAGTCCAAAAATAAGCTCCGTCAAGTTTCAGGTCAATTGCACTCCGTTTGGTTTTCCTTTTCTGTGATACTCTAAAAGAAGGAAAAACAGAAACTGGCACTGGGCTCTAGGTTAATAGGTTAGTCCCCAAAACCATATAAAATAGCATATAAATGCATATAAAACATCCAAGGTTGATAATATAATAGCATGAATACTTCATAAATTATAGATACATTGAAGACGTATCAGCATCCCCAAGCTTAATTCCTGCTTGTCCTCGAGTAGGTAAATGATAAAAGAAATAATTTATGAAGTGTGAATGCTAGCAAGTGCATAAGTTTCATCAATGATAGTTCCAATCACTTTTTCTAGCATCATTATATATCATAACAGTAGCTCATTTTCATAAAACTTTTCTTGATCAAGTAACATGCTATTCACATGTTAAATTATAGATCATAAACTTTTCTTGAAACTAAAAAACTATATTCTCAGTCATCAAACAATTGCAATTCATTTTATTTTCAGGAAGGGTCTATGTCAGAACTTTGATTTAGCAAACTCCACATACTCAGCTATCATTTAATCTTTCACAATTGCTAACACTCACGTGATATTTATGGGTTCAAAGTCTTAATCGGATACACAGAAAGATAGGGGCTTATAGATTCGCCTCCCAACCTTTTACCTCAAGGGTAATGTCAACAATAATAGTTCATGATAACTTACGTCCAATTGGATATATATATATATCAGGATCTTTCCAACACGCAGTGCTTGCCAAAGGATAAAATGTAAAAAGGAAAGGTGCAGCAGATCACCATGACTCTTGCATAAGGGTAGAATATAAAAGTAAATGGTAGGCCCTTTGTAGAGGGAAGCAGAGGTTGTCATGCGCTTTTATGGTTGGATGCACAAAATCTTAATGCAAAAGAACGTCACTTTATATTGCCACTTCTGATATGGACCTTTATTATGCAGTCCGTCGCTTTTATTTCTTCCACATCACAAGATCGTATAAAGCTTATTTTCTCCACATTAATAGATTATACATATTTAGAGGGCAATTTTTATTGCGTGCACCGATGACAACTTACTTGAAGGATCTTACTCAATCCATAGGTAGGTATGGTGGACTCTCATGGCAAAACTGGTTTAAGGAATGTTTGGAAGCACAAGTAGTATCTCTACTTGGTGCAAAGAATTTGGCTAGCATGAGGTGTAAAAGCAAGCTCAACATGTTGGATGATCCAAGACAATATACTTTATTTCGGATATAAGAAAACATAACCCATTACGTTGTCTTCCTTGTCCGACATCAACCTTTTAGCATGTCATATTTTAATGAGTGCTCACAATTACAAAAGATGTCCAAGATAGTATATTTATATGTGAAATCTCTCTTCCTTCAATATTCTTTCATGAATTGTTCAAGTGACAATTCTACGTTTGCTAACTTTCAATAAGTTTACTACCTATACTTATTCTGTGTAAAGTCATTACTCCCCATGGTATAAGCATATCAAACATATATAAATTCAGATTTATGATATTCAATTCATTCAACCATTTACTCATAGGATATATGTGAAGCACGTGAGCAAATGACAAACTACTCCAAAAAGATATAAGTGAAGGACACAGAGTAGTCAAATAATTAACTAGCCATGGGAGGATTCTTTTTCATTCAAGATTTCAGATCCAATGATTTTATTCAAACAGCAAGTAAAATTGAAAATACGCTCCAAGCAAAACACATATCATGTGACGAATAAAAATATAGCTCCGAGTAAGGTATACCGATAGTTTTTGAAGACGAAAGAGGGGATGCCTTCCGGGGCATCCCCAAGCTTAGGTACTTGAGTCTTCCTTTAATATTACCTTGGGGTGCCTTGGGCATCCCCAAGCTTAGGGTCTTTCCACTCCTTATTCTCCTCATATCGATATCTCAACCAAAGCTTGAAAACTTCAATCACACAAAACTTAACGGAACTTCGTGAGATAGGTTAGTATGATAAGGAGTAAACCATTCACTTTGGTACTGTCAAAGACAAGGATCATAATTGTTCTCACACAATGCTTACTGTACCATATCATTTCTACAATTTATATTGAGGAATATAAGCCAAAGAAACTAGAAAACAAGCAAACTATGCAATGAAAACAGAATTTGTCAGGAACAGAACAGTCTGTAATGATCTGGACACCAACCATACTTCTGCTACTCCAAAAATTCTGAAATAAATTGGTGGACGTGATGAATTTGTCTATTAATATTCTGAAAAAATAATCAACTCAATCGCACTCTTCTGTAACAAATGGCAGGTAATCTCGTGAGCGCAAAGTTTCTGTTTTTTACAGCAATATCACATTAACTTTCACCCAAGTCTTCCGAAAGGTCTTACTTGGCATTTTATTGAAACAAAAGATATAATACATGATTAATACATTATCTTAATATTGAGAACACACAAAAACAGTAAGGGTAAATATTGGGTTGTCTCCCAACAAGCGCTTTTCTTTAATGCCTTTTAGCTAGGCATGATGATTTTAATGATGCTCAAATAAAAGATAAGAATTGAAACATAAAGAGAGCATCATGAATAATATGACTAGCACATTTAAATCTAAACTACTTCCTACACCTAGGGATTTTGTGAGCACACAATTTATAGGAACAAGGATCAACTAGCATAGGAAGGAAAAACAAGGATAACTTCAAAACTTTAAGCACATAGAGAGGAAATTTGATATTATTGTAACTCCTACAAGCATATATTCCTCCCTCATAATAATTTTCAGTAGCATCATGAATGAATTCAACAATATAAGCATCACACAAAGCATTCTTTTCATCATCTACAAGCATATAAATTTTACTACTCTCCACATAAGCAAAATTCTTCTCATTCGGAATAGTGGAATCATTACTAACTAAAGTTGACACTCTTCCAGATCCACTTTAGATTATAGTATTATTCATACTCCAAAAGATATAAGTGAAGTTCATGGATCATTCTATAAAACCATACTCAAAAGATTTAAGTGAGGCACAAAGAGCAATTCTATAAGATCATGCTTAAAAGATATAAGTGAAGCACATGAAGTATTCTATAAATTTATGAAGGGACATCTCATACTAGCATGGTTCTTAAAGAAAAAGAAAAACACAAAGGACACAAATCATGTGAACAAAACAAAAACCAAGGTATACCGATATTTGTTGAAGAAGAAAGATGTGATGCCAACAGGGGCATCCCCAAGCTTAGATGCTTGAGTATCCTCTGAAATATTTACTTGGGGTGCCTTGGGCATCCCCAAGCTTGAACTCTTTCCTCTCTTTATTCTTCTCACATCAGTAACTCCTCGTTCTTCGAACACTTCATCCACAAAAATTTAACCAAAACCTTTGTGAGATCCATTAGTATAACAAAGCAAATCACTACCTTTAGGTACTGTTTCAAACTCATTCCAATTTCATATTAGAACTATATCTACTGTAATCCAACTTCTCTATGGTCCATACCCTCCGATACTAGCCATAGATGCATCAAAATAAGAAAACAACACACGAAAAACAGAATCTGTCTAAAACAGGACAGTCTGTAGTAATCTGGAGGTTTAGTAAACTTTTGTAACTCCAACAATTATGAAATAAATTTGAAAAATTGAAAATTTTGTACAGAAGTAATGTACAAAAAGTTTCATACCCATTTGACTTTCTAGTAAAAATGTAAAATCACGCGCTACAGACAAAGTTTCTAATTTTTGTTCTGCACATAGTAAGAAAGCAATCTAATCATCCTACAACCAAAGCTTGGCACATTATTTTTATAATACAAAGGATATATATAAGGGGATAATTATTTACAGAGAAACTTCCATGAAAAAATCTACATTGTTTCCGTGAGCATGAACACAAGTGCTCAAGGTCGACCCTCACTTCTTCCATGCATAACTTTCCAATCACTTCTCTTTTTGAAAAACTTTTTAGGCATGAGAGGCAAGTAATTTTTTTGTATGTTTCACCCACAACTAAACAGAAACAAAAAAGGAAAAACAAAATCTACTTAGTGAAGAAAGCAAACAAGCATAGACAAGAATATGAACCCCGCTCTATTGCTCCCCGGCAACGGCGCCAGAAAAGAGCTTGATAATCCCCAAGTGCAGGGAATCAACGTAGCAATTTCCAAAGGTGGAAGTGATAAGTATGGAGTGTCGAACCCACAAGGAGCTAAAGGTAAGATCAATATTCTCTCAAGCCCTATCTGCCACTGATACGACTCTACGTACACCGGACGTTTGCTTCCAACTAGAAACAAGAAATAAAATACGTTGTGGGTATGAAGAGGATAACTTTGCATGATATCGGAGAGATAAAATATAAAAGTAGGGGCTGTTATCATAAAGTTAGAATATATTACTAAATATTATAAATAGCGAGTGTGGAATAATGGTGGATCGGTGTGCGGAATTGTCCTAGGCAATTGTTAACAAGACCGGTAATCACTATTGTAGTTTCATATGAGGGAGAGGCATAAGCTAACATACTTTCTATTCTTGGATCATATGCACTTATGATTGGAACTCTAGCAAGCATCCGCAACTTCTAAACATCATTAAGGTAAAACCCAACCATAGCATTAAAGTATCAAGTCCACTTTATTCCCATACGCCATGTCCCGCTTATCCGTGTTTGTGTTTCAGTCACTCACGCAACGCAGACAGTAAGCAAACCATGGACATATTGCAACACCCTACAGCGGGAATCTCTCACGCTTGCGCGACACAGAGGGCACCATAGGACAGCACCAAAGTAAAACATACAACTCATACCAATCTAGATCATCAATCAACCCAAAGACAAAGGATATATACTCAAAACATCTTAGGATGGCAACACATCATTGGATCATAATATGTGGCATGAAGCACCATGTTCAAGTAGGGATTACAGCGGGGTGCGGGAGAGTGGACCGCGTAAAAGAGATGAGGGTGATGATGATGTTGATGTTGATGAAGACGATCACCGCGGCAAAGATTCCCCTCTCGATGGCACTTCGGTGCCACCAAGAGAGAGGAGGAGAAGTTCTCCCCCTTGTGCTACCTCCTCCATGGCCTCCCCCTGGATGGGGAGAGGTTTCCCCTTTGGTCCTTGGCCTTCATGGTGATGATGGCCCCTTCGGGATCCTCCTCCATGCCCTTCGGCGATGATGCCCCCCTCCGGCAGGGTGCCAGAGAGGGCCCAGATTGATTTCTCGTGGCTACAGAGGCTTGCGGTGGCGAAACTTCCGATCTAGGTTAATTTCTGGAGGTTTCTGTATATATAAGAGGTTTTGGCATCGAGAACAAGTCAGGGGGGTCTCCGGGCTGACCACGAGGTAGGGGGGCGCGCCCAGGGGGTGGCACGCCTCCCACCCTCGTGGGCAGCCCGGGACTCTTCTGGCCCAACTCTTTTACTCCATGGCCTTCTTCTGGTCCAAAAATAAGCTCCGTCAAGTTTGAGGTCAATTGGACTCCATTTGGTTTTCCTTTTCTACGATACTCTAAAACAAGGAAAAACAGAAACTGGCACTGGGCTCTAGCTTAATAGGTTAGTCCGAAAAACCATATAAAATAGCATATAAATGCATATAAAACATCCAAGGTTGATAATATAATAACATGAATACTTCATAAATTATAGATGCGTTGAAGACGTATCAGCATCTTCACTAGGAAGGCCGTTAAACGGATCTTTCATGACAAGATTCAACAAAGCGGCATTAATTTCACAAGATTCAGCATCGGCAAGAGGAGCAATCGGAGTGCTAATAAAATCATTATTGTTGGTATTGGAAAAATCACACAATTTAGTATTATCTTGAGCCATCGCGACAAACAATCCAACACACAAGCACACAAGAAGCAAGCGAAAAGAGGCGAATGGAAGAGAGAAGGGGAACAGGAAAAGAGGGTGAATAAAACGGCAAGGGTGAAGCGGGGAGAGGAAAACGAGAGGCAAATGGCAAATAATGTAATGCGAGGGATAAGAGTTTGTGATGGGTACTTGGTATGTCTTGACTTGTGCATATATCTCCCCGGCAATGGCGCTAGAAATCCTTCTTGCTACCTCTTGAGCACTGCGTTGGTTTTCCCTTGAAGAGGAAAGGGTGATGCAGCAAAGTAGCCTAAGTATTTCCCTCAGTTTTTGAGAACCAAGGTATCAATCCAGTAGGAGACTACACGCAAGTCCCTCGTACCTACACAAACAAATAAGAACATCGCAACCAACGCGATAAAGGGGTTGTCAATCCCTTCACGATCACTTATGAGAGTGAGATCTGATAGAGATAATAATAAGATAAATATTTTTGGTATTTTTATGATATAGATTGAAAGTAAAGATTGCAAAATAAATGGTAATAGAAATAGCTTATTGACAGGAGATTAATATAACGGAGAATAGACCCGGGGGCCATAGGTTTCACTAGTGGCTTCTCTCAAGATCGCATAAGTATTACGGTGGGTGAACAAATTACTGTCGAGCAATTGATAGAAAAGTGCATAATTATGAGAATATCTAGGCATGATCATGTATATAGGCATCACGTCCGCGACAAGTAGACCGAAACAATTCTGCATCTACTACTATTACTCCACACATCGACCGCTATCCAGCATGCATCTAGAGTATTAAGTTCATGAGAACAGAGTAATGCATTAGGAAAGATGACATGATGTAGAGGGATAAACTCAAGCAATATGATATAAACCCCATCTTTTTATCCTCGATGGCAACAATACAATACATGCCTTGCTGCCCCTGCTGTCACTGGGAAAGGACACCGCAAGATTGAACCCAAAGCTAAGCACTTCTCCCATTGCAAGAAAGATCAATCTAGTAGGCCAAACCAAACTGATAATTCGAAGAGACGTGCAAAGATAATCAATCATACATAAAAGATTTTAGAGAAGAATCAAATATTGTTTATAGATAAACTTGATCATTAACCCACAATTCATCGGGTCTCAAAAAACACACCGCAAAAAGAGTTACATCAAATAGTTCTCCAAGAAGATCGAGGAGAACATTGTATTGAGATCCAAAGAGAGAGAAGAAGCCATCTAGATAATAACTATGGACCCGAAGGTCTGAGGTAAACTACTCACACATCATCGGAGGGGCCATGGAGTTGATGTAGAGGCCCTCCGTGATCGATTCCCCCTCCGGTCAGCGGCGCTGGAAGAAGAAGGGTCGGCGGCGAGGAGGCTGAGCTGCCAGTAAGTAGCAGTGAAGGTTTGAACTTGGAAAGCAAGGAGGAACAATGGAAATGTGGCTTTCGACGGGAGGGAGGGGGCGAGGAGATAGATATTTCCGCGGTAGCAGAAAAATTCGCTCGGTGCAGCGAGAAACTGGCGCGCAAGTGTGGTTCAAGCGCGGGTGGTGGACTGTGGACGACGAAGCTTCCTGCGCAAGCCAGACAAGACGGTGCACCAAGATATTTTGTATCGCATCCCACAAGATTCTTGCTAGTAAACTGTTTGTGATATACCTGATTTTTTTCATTATGTTTTGAAAGACAAAATGGTGTTACAGAGAGAAAATATGGTGTTTGAATTGCTAGAACATTTATGTACAGTGAACATGCAACTACATGAGTGTCATGTTTAAATTTGGAATTATTCCGAGTTTATTTGGCATTTTTATGCATTAATTGAGTTTCCAGGCATCTAATGTGCATAATTCAAATTTGAACTAAAGCACGTGCTCCAGTGCACCAAAGTTTGTTGAAAAATCACATGTGTGCCTTTGGGTGAATTTATAGGTCCCATGCAAGAATGGGAATGAAATTCAAACATCTGAGCGTCGTGGCTCAGCCGGGAACATTGAGAAACTTGGTTTTTAAATTTCTGTAAATTCAAACTCGCCTAAAAATCATGAAACTTGGCATGGTGTCATTTCATGGCACCAACATGATGTGGTAAAAAAATTGGACGCATTTTGACAAGCTTTGGTATAAGCTTCTTGCAAACCGGAGCTTCTCTCAAGAAGGCTCGTGGTTCCGAGAGGGAATGTGTCACCTTCGTGTGCGAAACGACATACATTGCCTTCTCCCGCCTTAATTTTTTTACACAAGCAGCTTAGACCAAATAGGAGTTTTGCGCTAAATTTTGGAGTTATTACGGGTTCGTTTGGCCTTTTTTATACATTAATTGAATTTCTAGGCATCTAATGTGCATAATTCAAATTTGAACTACAAGCACATGCTCTAGTGCACCACCAAAGTTGGTTATTGAAAAATCACATGTGTGCCTTTGGGTGAATTTATAGGTCCCATGCAAGAATGGGAATGAAATTCAAACATCTGAGCGTCGTGGCTCGGCCGGGAACATTGAGAAACTTGGTTTTTAAATTTCTGTAAATTCAAACTCGCCTAAAAATCATGAAACTTGGCATGGTGTCATTTCATGGCACCAACATGCTGTGGTAAAAAAATTGGACGCATTTTGACAAGCTTTGGTATAAGCTTCTTGCAAACCGGAGCTTCTCTCAAGAAGGCTCGTGGTTCCGAGAGGGAACGTGTCACCTTCGTGTGCGAAACGACATACATTGCCTTCTCCCGCCTTAATTTTTTTACACAAGCAGCTTAGACCAAATAGGAGTTTTGCGCTAAATTTTGGAGTTATTCCGGGTTCGTTTGGCCTTTTTTATACATTAATTGAATTTCTAGGCATCTAATGTGCATAATTCAAATTTGAACTACAAGCACATGCTCTAGTGCACCAAAGTTGGTTGTTGAAAAATCACATATGTGTCCTTGGGTGAATTTCTAGGTCCCATGCAAGAAATGGGAATGGAATTCAAACATCTGGGTGTCGTGGCTCGGCCAGAAATATTGAGAAACTTGGTTTTTTAATTCCTGTAAATCCAAAACACGCCAGAAAATCATGAAATTTGGCATGGTGTCATGACATGGCACCAACATATTGTGGTAATTTTTTTGGCCCAATTGGGACAAGCTTTAGTATAAGCTTCTTGCAAACTCGAGCTTCTCTCAAGAAGGCTCCTGGTTCCGAGAGGGAACGTGTCACCTCCGTGTGCGAAACAACATACACTGCCTTGTCCCACCTTAATTTTTTTACACAGGCAGCTTAGACCAAATAGGAGTTTCGTGCTAAATTTTGAAATTATTCCGGGTTCGTTTGGCCTTTTTATATATTAATTGAATTTCTGGGCATTTAATGTGCATAATTCAAATTTGAACTACAAGCACATGCTCTAGTGCACCAAAGTTGGTTGAAAAATCACATGCATGTCCTTGGATGAATTTCTAGGTCCCATGCAAGAAATGGTTATGGAATTCAAACATCTAGGCGTCGTGGCTTGGCCAGAAATATTGAGAAACTTGGTTTTTTAATTCCTGTAAATCCAAAACACGCCTGAAAAATCATGAAACTTGTCATGGTGTCATGACATGGCACCAACATGCTGTGGTAATTTTTTTGGCCGAATTGGGACAAGCTTTGGTATAAGCTTCTTGCAAACTGGAGCTTCTCTCAAGAAGGCTCGTGGTTCCGAGAGGGAATGTGTCACCTCCCTGTGCGAAACGACATACACTGTCTTCTCCTGCCTTGATTTGTTTACACATGCAGCTTAGACCAAATAGTAGTTTCATGATAAATTTTGGAATTATTCTGGGTTTGTTTTTATACTTTAATTGATTTTCCAGACATTTAATGCACATAATTCAAATTTGAAGTACAAGCGCATGCTCCAGTGCGCAAAAGTTAGACGGAAAATCATTTATGTGTACTTAGGCGAATTTCTAGGTCCCATGGAAGAAGTGGGAATGGAATTCAAACATCTGGGCCTCTTGGATCGGCTGAAAACATCGAGAAACTTGGTTTTAAAATTCCCGTAAATCCAAAACTCGCCTGGAAATCATGAAACTTGGCATGGTGTCATGACATGACACCAACATGTTGTGGTAATTTTTTTGTCCGATTTGCAATGGCGCACACATTAACAATCAACAAAGTCATTTTGGAACAAGTGTTGTCACATTACAAATCGGAAACACAAGTATTATTGAAACCGTGAGCTTTCTACTTACCATTTACGTGTCGCCACATGTCCCCTTTTTTATTGGCTAGGAGGTGCCATGCGGGGTAGCTATTTGAGTATGGGAGGCGTGCGATCAGACCCCTGCGCGTGCTCATCGGGAGGAGAGCCCTTTGACCTCTATCCGCGGCCCACCTCCCTCCAAACTTTTCCATTAATGGCGCCCGAGCCCCTGTTTCATGG
Organism: Triticum urartu; assembly: GCF_003073215.2. Lineage (NCBI taxonomy): Eukaryota > Viridiplantae > Streptophyta > Magnoliopsida > Poales > Poaceae > Triticum > Triticum urartu. The sequence continues at coordinate 370,767,980 of NC_053027.1, read as the reverse complement.
CATCGCTATGTCTCACTCGACTGAGATTTAAGAGAGAAAAAAGAAAATCTGAAAAGAAAGTTTTGCACGGATCTTGATGTAAGATCTGACGGACCTATATAGCATCGAGTATGACTTATAACAAGACTTATGAATATAAGGATGGTGACAGTGGATAATAATTGGCTTACATATTTAGGAAGATAATTAAAAAAGCCACATGCGGCAACGCCCGAAATACACAAGGGCAAAAGAAGAAGGAAGACAACGATCTGGCTCGCTGATCTCTACTTTTTTGACGCATTGCTGCATGCCGTGGGAATTAGTAGTCTCTGCGGCGAGCGGCGATGAGCTCTTTCGTGTCCTCAAGACGCTGCTTGAGAGCATCCGTGGATTTCTCCACCAGCCTTTGGCACTCGATGCGGAGCATGGCATTCTCGTCCATAAGTTTCTTGACGATGACGCCGGTCCTCTACAACAAGGCAGTGGTCTCCTCGTGCTGCTTTGTTGTTCCGGCGATCTACGCCCTCAGCAGGTCGCGCTCGGTGCGGAGCTTCAACTTCTCCTCCCCTAGTCCCTGGATGACGCTGGTAGCACTTTCAAACGAGGCATTCATCTCGTCCTACTGCTTCATCCAGTCGGAGATCCGACCCATCAGGTCATCGAGCATAGCGTGCATGCGCCTATGAGAGTCCTCGCCTGCCCGTGGGCCATTTTACCAGGTTGCTGCTGCACGAGAGGACATCTCTGCTGCATTCGGGCCGCAGCGGTACATCTCAGCTACTTTCGCGGCGTGGCCGGACCAGTCTGCTGCATCGACGGCACGACGGGACCTCTGTGCTACTACAGCCGTGCGGCAGGACATGTCGGCTGCTTTCGCGGCGAGGCGGGACATCTCTCGTGCTTCCGCTTTCATGCTCGCCTCTCCTTGGTAGTAATCTCTCGACCCAAAACTCACGCTGGCCATGGCAGACGCAAGGGAACGACGATGAATGACTTGTTTGCTTTTGTGGATGAGGATCGAGTTGAGGAGGAATGTGCAATCATCTTGTAGTAGTATTTATAACTGAATACTAATATGCTCCTAAGTGGGAAACCGTTTAGGTTTTGATCGGTGTGAACAGGTTTGCAATTAAATATAGCATGGTAGTAATTTGGAATGTGACGGGACACAGGCTCAAAATTTATTGACAGTTCTATAATTTCTAAGTGTGGCACTATTCTCGGACGGCGTAATGTGGGCACGCTTTCTCAGGAGCGTACATGGCGATTGCACCATAGGATGCACCGCAATAGGCGATGTCAGCACACGTCTTGTTCTAACAATCGTGCGCGCTCGTTATTACCATTGCGCATGCTTCTTTTAATTAGAATGTGTGCCTGTCTAGCGCACACACGTTGATCTGTCTAACTATTTCTATTTGTTGTGGTTAATCGCAAATAGGTCATCTGTGTGAAGTGTATGCCGTCAATCGCAAACATGTTGATCTGGCTGACCGTTTCTATTGTGTTTCCTAATCGCAAATAGTTCATCCGTTTGAAGTGTATGCCCTCAATCGCACACACCTTCATCTGGCTGCCCGTTTCTGTTGTCCCATCTCATCACAAACAGTTAATCCGACTGAACTGTATGCCATATATCGCAAATGCCTTCATTTGGCTGCCTGTTTATGTTCTTCTTCCTCATCACAAACATTTCATTGAACTGAACCGTATGCCCCGCATCACACACGCAACTAAAATCTGAACCGTGTTTGATGTATCCGCCATCGCAAATGTTTTGCATCTTTTTTAGGTTTTTTTACATCACCGTTTTGCGATTAATGCATCACACATAGTTTCATCAAAGAATCTCTGATCGTAGTGTCGCGTTAGCAGCATCCTGTAGTAGTGTTAGCTCACCATATAAAATTCCATATAGATAGTACTCCCTCAAATGTATACTAGATGCCCCACCCACAAACGAGTCATCATGGTCTTTTGTTGTGAGACGATAGACACTTTTAATAGTGAAACTTCAGGATTTCTCTGGGAACCAAGCAAGGAAATCAACATGATTCCTCAGCGACGTACATATCCTCAAAATTTGTTGCACATCCACGTCCCAGAAATGTTGCCGGAGACACTCCAGATTCCATCCACCATGATCAAAAAGGAAATCTGAAACTCGATTAAACTGACAGTTTCTTTTTGGAGTGATCTGTCGTAGGTCGTTAACCCTAGGTATGCAAGGATCCCGTCACGTATGTACCATAGAGCCATCAACAATTCTCCAAATAATTCCTTCTTTCACTAGCTGAAGGCCATACTCAATGCCTTTCCAGAAGCCAAAGAACAACCAGAAAACATTGTATCCAGAATATTTCCGTTTGGATAATATTTTGCTCAAAGTAGTCGAGCACACAAACTATCCGGGGTTTCAATCATCCACCACGTCTGTCTAGCTAGCAGGGCTTGGTTGAAAGCGCGCATATCTCTGAACCCCGATGCCACCCTTTGATTTTGCAAGGCGCATTTTATCCCAACTGAGCCAAGCCATTTCTCTCTTTCCTTTGCCAACTCCCCATCAATATTGTCTCATCATGCGTGCTAAATTGCCACACACAGAAGCAGGCAATTTGAAGACGCTCATAAAATATGTGGGGATAGCTTGCGCAAAAGACTTAGTTAGAATCTCCTTATTACCCAAGTACATGAAATACTCGCTCCAATCTACTAGCTTCTTACTAATTCTTGCTTCAGTTGTTTCAAACCTACCTTTGTGCATCCTACCTTCTGGCACTATGGAAGGCCCAAATACTTTGGCTCAAAGACATCTTTTCTAATATCTAGGATTCTTTTAATGCCATTTGCCACTGTCTCCGAACAGTTATCAGAAAAAAGGATGGAACACTTTGAAGGGTTAAAAGTTGACCCGTGGCCGCTGCACAAGTGTTCAACAAACCTTTGACAATTGTAGTTTATTGTTCGGAAGCCCGGAAAAATAATTGAAAATCATCCAAAAATAATAAATGAGAGATCACCGGTGCACGTCCACATATCCTTACACCTTACATACTCCCGTCCATAATTGCTTTGTTGACAAGAACAGAGAAAGCATCGGCCACAAAAGAAACAAAAACAGAGATAATGGATCACCATGTCGAAGTCCTCGTGAAGGTGTGAAGGAATTTAAAATTTTACCATTAAACTGCTGGAATTTTTTCTATTTTGGGCCAGCCCAATAGTAGTTTTAGAAATTCCTAATAAATCCTAGAGGCCCACGCAGCCCATTCATGCAAGGCAAGAGGTGGAACTAAAGTTTAGTCCCACATTGCTAGTTTGGTGGGAGTTGGACCTCCTTATAAGGGAGGATGTTTCCCTACATGTATGAGCATGAAAACAAGAGGGACATTCACGCGCGTTCCTCCTTCACTGCCCACCTCGCCACAACACGATGCGCCGCGCCGCGGGTTGAGGGAATGAGCCGAGCCGATGTCTAAATTTTGCCACGCACAACTTGTATACGAAAGGTCACACGGAAGCTCAAAAGATTTTTTCCATAGTGGAGACTGAATGCGAATGGTGCAGCCGAAGTCTCTTCGTCTCACCTTCTGATGCTGCCCTCTCGCCTCTCTCTCCTGTGCCTATAAAAGGGAGGTCGCTCCTCGCCAGAGATACACACCAGAATAACACATTCCTTCTCGCCCCCATGTTTCTGAGCACTGAGCTACTGCTACGTTCTTCCCCATCCTGGCTTGCGGCATGCACCGCAGGTCAGGACAGTAGGCCTCCGAAACCGCACCTCTTTAATTCCTGTACGGGAGAAGGGTGATAAAGTTTTGGGGACGCGACTACTGACTTCTTCGTCACGGACGCCCCGGACTCCGACGAGTACTTCCCCAATGATGACTTCTTCCCTGATGTCGACAACCTCTTCGACGACATGGCTGGCAACGACACCGACCCCAAGACTAGTGCTTCCACTGCTGCTGCACCGTACGTTCTCATGCTCTTTCTGTTTGATGTTCTGCCACAGCTTCTTGCTATAGTGTCTGCTCTAGATATGCTCGATTCTAGTTCATATATTCAGATGCTATTTACCTTCTCTCTATCAGATTGCATGACTTGTTATATCTCTGCTACAATAGTCATTTTTTATCTACTATTTCCGTTAATAAAATCATATGGTAAATTTCTCATATTTCCAACAATTCAAAAACCTAATCAAAGGCAATTTACCTCGAGTGTTTTTGCTGCTTCCATGAGACCTCCTATGTTTGAGGGTATCCACTATAAGAGATGGCGTGTGAGAGCAGTCTTATGGTTTCAAACCATGAGTTGCTATGACACCACTCTTGGCAAACCTGAAGGAGATTATGATGCTCAACAGGAACAAGCTTTTCAGAAAATGGATACTCTGTTTAAGGCTGCTCTCTTGAGTGTTCTTGGTGAGAACATAGTTGATGCTTATGCGTCAATTGACAATGGAAAAGATATATGAGATGCACTCGAGGCCAAGTTTGGGGTCTTGGATGCCGGCACTGAGCTGTACATCATGGAACAATTCTATGACTGCAGGATGACTGAAGAGCGCTCCGTGGTTGAGCAAGCTCACGAGATACAATCATTTGCTAGAGAACTTCAGCACTTCAATTGTATGCTAGCAGACAAGTTTGTTGCCGGAGGCATCATCACTAAGCTTCCTCCTTTGTGGAGGAACTTTGCTACCTTACTGAAACACAAGAGACATGAGTTTTCCGTTCCGGATCTTATTGGTACTCTTGATGTGGAAGAAAAGGCGAGAGCAAAAGACACACGTGCTCGAGGTATTGAGGGAGGATCTAGTGCCAATCTGATACAGAAGAAAAATTTCCAGCCCCACAAGTTCAAGAACAAGGGCAAGTTTGATGGTAAATCAAAGTTTGATGGGAAGAACAAGGTTGTACAACACACCAACTTCAAGAAGAAGAATGATAAGAAGAAAGGTGTTTGTCATGTGTCCGAAGATCCTGACCATTGGGCTTCTAGTTTCCCTAATCGTTATGACAAGCATCATCTTGGGAAAGGCGGCAAGACTGCTAATGTTGTCATTGGTGACACTGACATGAAGGATGTTGGGTATGGTATATTTTTATTTCCCACTATTCTTTCAGTATGTCATTCTCCTGATTGGTTGATTGATGTAAGTGCATCTAGTGCCACCCCTAGTTGGTTTTGGAGTATTGACGACAAACCTAGCTGAGGGACTAATGTGTTTGTGAGAATTGCAGGAAAACACAGGTAGAAGTCCCTCATTGATTCGGTTTTACTACCAGAGATGACCCCTAAAAATGTACGAAGACATTGAAGACAATGGTGGTTTATGAAGATATTCATATTGAAGACAATGACATGAGAAGACTCCCTATGAAGCTTTTGGAACTCGAAGACCTAGATCCTTCGTAGTTTTATTTCATTCATGTTGTGTCATAGGAACCACCGTACTGTTAAGTGGGGTCGAAGAGAACCAGTCAGAATGACTGAAGTGATGCCTAATTCAAATCCTATGCTTCGAGCGAAGACTTTGAGAGAAAATCTTGTCCAGAGTCAGACAAGTCAGCTTTACTTGTAGCCCAAGTAAAGTTGCCGTGTGAGTTCAAAATTCGACCGTTGGTACACGTGTCAGTTCCTTAGTGACCCAGGGTCATTTCGGACAGATCAGGTCGGGTTGCCAAGTGGCTATAAATAGCCACCCCCCACAACTATAAACGGTTGGCTGCTCAGATTTCAGTGCACGGCTTTTGTCGTTTGAGAGCAACCCACCTCGAAGCCTTTGAAAGAAAAATTCCCAGTGAGGAGAAAAGCCCTAACCACCCAGAGCCAGAGTAAATTGGGCATCACTTAAGTCTTCTTGTCTGTGTGATTTGAAGACTTATTACACTTGAGGACTGTGCATCCTCCAGACGGTTAGGCGTCGCGTTCTGAGCATCCAAGAGAAATTGTGGATTGTCAGTGAACGAAGTCTGTGAAGGTTTGGGAGTCTACCTTGAAGACTTACCTGAGTGATTGGGCGAGGTCTGTGTGACCTTAGCTCAAGGAGAAAACGGTGAGGACTGGGTGTCTTGGACTAAGTGTCCTTGACTGGGTGTTCCGGGATTGTGTGTCCTTTGGTTTAAATACCTAGCCGCTCCAACCAGACGTACAGTTGTCACAGCAACTGGAACTGGTCCAACAAATCATTGTCTTCAACGTGTCACTGGTTTCATCTTCACTTCCTTTCGCTTACAGTTATTCTTTGTGAAGCCATTGCATGTTTGCTTTATCTTTTGTCTTCACAACATGAATGTATGATCTGTTCGGCTTCATAACTTCTTCCTACCTGATCCTTATTACACTGAAGCTGTTTGTCATTGTGCTTTCACTCTATTGAATACATGACCATGGCTGGCCTAGTGTAATCTAACTTCCGCTGCATAGTAATAGGCATGATCTTAACTGTTTGTCTTCACAACTCTCACGTTTTGAAGACTTTCATAAAAATCGCCTATTCACCCCCCCTCTAGTCGATATAACGCACTTTCAATTGGTATCAGAGCAAGGTGCTCCCTTGTTCTGTGTGATTCGGTTTAACCACCTGGAGTTTTAGTTATGTCGACTGCAGGGATAATCAAAGTCTCCGCTGCTTGCCCCGTCTTCGATGGAACTGAATATCCCTACTGGAAGAATAAGATGCGCATGCATCTTGAAGCCATTGACGTCGACCTATGGTATGTCGTTGAAAACGGCATTCCCAAGGCTGGAGAAGGTGTCACTGCTGCTGATGTCAAGAAGTTCGTTCAACTGGACTCTACTGCCAAGAATATCATCTGTGGTCATCTGACCAAAGGACAGTATGGCCGTGTGAGTGCCTTGAAGACATCCAAACTGGTCTGGGATTGGCTCTCCAAAGTTAATGAAGGCATATCAACCCAGAGAGATCAAAGAATCAGTGTCCTTCGCAATCTCTTCAACCGCTTCAAACGAAATGACAATGAGAATGTCCAGCACACCTTTGATCGGCTCACTGACATCACAAATGAGCTTCAAGCCCTCGGCGCTACTGAGATAACCAAACATGAAATCGTCAAGACGCTGCTGAGATCACTTGATAGTTCGTTTGACATTCTGGCCCTGATGATTCAAGAACGTCCTGATTTCAAGACACTCGATCCGTCTGACATACTTGAGAGGCTCAACACACATGAGTTTCAGCTTTCTGAGAAAAGAGATATCTACGGTCCAAACTATGGGCGAACTCATGCCTTGAAGGCAAAAGCTGTCTCCTCATCTGAAGAAGAATCTGACTGCAGTTCTGATGATCCTGAAGACATTGGAAGAGAACTTGCAATGCTAGTGAAGAAGTTTCAAAAATTCACCAAGAAGAAAGGCTTCAGAAAATCTTCACGATCAAGCTCAAGGAATGATGAAGCTTCTGCTCATGACTACAAGAAGAAAACATGTCACAAGTGCAAGAAAACTGGGCACTTCATCTCTGAGTGTCCACAGTGGGGCAATGAGAACAGAAAGAAGAAGAAGAAACACTCAAAGTCTTCTTCCAAGTCTTCATCAAAGTCTTCATCACACAAGAAGAGCTCATCTGGCAAGGCGCGTGCGTTTGTAGGCAAGGAGATGGATTCAGAGGAGGAATCCGCATCTGAGGAGGCAGAGGTGGAATCTGAGGAGGAGTCTGATTCTGGCACTGCGAGTCTGGCTACAGCATACGTCGCCAAGTCCATCTTCAACACTGAAGTCAATAATTGCATCACCGACACCGACGCAAATGACAAGAACGACTCCACTCCTACCTACTGCTTCATGGCACGCGGTGCCAAGGTAAACACACGCACCACTCGCTATGAAACATCCAGTGACGATGACTCTGAATGTGATTCAAAACCTAGCTACAAAACACTTGCTAAAATTGCAACTGAACAACAGAAAGCTATGGAACATATTCAAAAACTGTTAGACAGAAGCGATGATTTGTTGGGTGCTGAAATGACTCGATCCGAATCCTTAATTGAAGACATAAAAAACCTTCACGTTAAGTATCAGGAACTTGAAGATCGTCATGATACTCTCTCAACAACTCATGAAAAGCTTTCCTATGACTATCTTCAAAGGAAGCAAGAACTCGAGAAATTGAGGGTGGCTCATGAAGATCTTCAAAAGGAAAACGAGTCACTTCGCGCTGAACAGATCAGTCCCGCTCAGGAAGGATTTGAACCACCATATCTTAAATGCATTGAGCGTAATAATGCTAATTCTGTTGCTGAATGTTCCACTGCTACTACTGTTCCAATATCTTCAACTGTTGATGTGGCAACTAACCCCTCTGCTGAGGATACCACTGCTATTGCTGATGAGAATGCTAGGTTGAAGACATTGCTTGAAACAGGGATGTACAAAAGTCTGAAAGGGCATCAAACATTATGTGATGTCCTTAAGAAGCAGATTCTGAACCGAAACCCTAGGAAAGAGGGTGTTGGGTTCGTGAGGAAAATCAATGCAGATGGCTCTTACTGGAAACCTGAGCAGTACCCCAAAACTACATGGGTTGCTGCAAAGGAACTTTCAGCAGATCCATCCAATTTATCTGGCTTCACTTGTGCTAACCCAATTATCATTGATGAATCCTTTGATGCAAACTATAAACTGTTTAAGAATCAGAATGGTGAAGTGTTTGCCAGGTACATTGGTACTAACTGCAGGAATGGACCGGCTATGAAGAAGATCTGGGTTCCGAAAACATGTCTGGAAAATCTTCCTGTGAATGTCTTCATGACACCTCACTTGAAGAAGACAAACCTCGGTCCAAAGGCTTCATACAGACAGAGGACTCACCTGAGTCACACTAACGCAAATGTTTTGCAGGGAAACCATACTCAGGCATATGAATATGAGAGCGGTTCATCGAACCGTCACCGTCATATTCATATGACCAAAAATTATTCTGCTTATGCCTATGAGTATTATTGTCCTCCTGCTAGACTGTTTGCTAAGGCTTCAAAGCCAAAATTCTCAGATGCTGCTCTTAGACTCATAGCTTCTAAGCCACCCTTGAAGATGTGGGTGGTTAAGAAAGCATAAACTTTTTTCAGGGAAAGGTCTCTTCTGATGCTATTGCTGGGGACCATAAAAATCTTGTGGGGCGCAAGATAAACTGCCCAAATGGCATCATTATGTACTTCGTTCCTGAATCGCATGCTACTCTCCCCATTAGTCCTAATCTGGATCTAAGTTTTCATAACCCACTGGTTCGTCAAATGTTTATGCTTCACAACACTCTTCGTGAAGCCTATCCCCCTAACTGCACTGTAGGGTACGATACCAGCGACTTCAAAGTCTTCAGAATGGATTATTGACAGTGGGTGTACAAATCACATGACTGGCAGAAGAAGCCTTCTTATGGACTCAACTTTACGTCCATCCGACAAGAGCCACATTACATTCGCTGACACTGGTAAAAGTAAGGTATTGGGTCTAGGTAGAGTTGCAATCTCAAAGGATCAACACATGGATAAAGTCATGCTTGTTGAATCCCTTGGCTTCAACTTAATGTTTGTCTCAATGCTTTGCGATTTGAATATGATTGTAATGTTTGGCAAATATCGCTGCCTGGTGCTAATGGAATCTGACAAATCTCTAGTGTTTGAAGGGTATAGGAAAGGTGATTTGTATGTGGTAGATTTCTCAGCAGGACCACAACTTGCAGTATGTCTTCTTGCAAAAGCTTCAGAATGCTGGCTTTGGCATCGAAGGCTTGGGCATGCTGGCATGAGGAACCTCCACACCCTTGCGAAGAAAAAGCACGTCATAGGCATCGAAGGCGTCAAGTTCAAGAAAGATCACTTATGCGGTGCCTGTGAAGCAGGGAAGATGACAAGGGCAAAACATCCTTCGAAGACAATCATGACCACTACTCAACCCTTCGAACTGCTTCACATGGATCTTTTCGGTCCCACTCACTACTCAACTTTTACTACTTCTGCATGCCTCTATGGCTTCGTAATTGTTGATGATTATTCTAGATATACTTGGGTGCACATAATCCTTTACAAGACTAAAGTGCAGGATGTCTTCAGACGCTTCGCAAATCGAGCCGTGAACAATTTTGGCGCCAAGATAAAGCACATCAGAAGTGACAATGGCACTGAATTCAAGAATACTGGCCTTGATACATATCTGGATACCTTGGGCATCACACATGAATTCTCAGCTCCATACACGCCACAGCAGAATGGCGTCGTCGAACGCAAGAACAGAACACTCATTGAGATGGCCAGAACAATGCTAGATGAATACAAAACTCCAAGAAAATTCTGGACTGAAGCCATTGATACTGCATGCCATACAATCAATCGTGTTTATCTTCACAAGCTTCTGAACAAGACATCCTATGAACTCCTAACTGGCAAGAAGCCAAATGTCAGTTATTTCAGAGTATTTGGCGCAAAATGCTGGATCAAGGACCCACACCACACCTCAAAGTTTGCACCAAAAGCACATGAAGGCTTCATGCTTGGATATGGAAAGGATTCGCACTCCTACAGAGTCTTCAATCTCTTCCACTACAAAGTGGTTGAAACAGTGGATGTGCGATTTGATGAAACCAATGGATCACAAAGAGAGCAATTGCCAAATGTGCTAGACGAAGTTCCAGCAAATGAATCAATCAAGCTTATGGGAACTGGAGAAATTGTACCGTCTGAAGCTCAACCTGAAGAAGAACTTATCATCTCAGCACCTGATCCACATGAAGACAATGCTCAGCCTGAAGACATACCTCCAAATGACCACATAGATCAGCAAGAGCAAAGTTTTCGCCCCACACACCCTCGTGTTGCAAATGAAGTACAAATTGACAAAATACTGGACAGCATCAATGCACCTGGTCCACTCACTCGTTCAAGGGCAACTCAGCTAACAAACTTCTGTGGGCATTTCGCATTCGTCTCAATATCAGAACCCAAGAAAGTTGAAGAAGCCTTCATGGAACCTGAATGGATTCAAGCTATGCAAGAAGAGCTTCAACAGTTTGAGCTGAATTATGTATGGGAACTGGTTAAGCGTCCTGATCCATGGAAGCACAACATAATAGGCACCAAATGGATATACCGCAACAAGCAAGATGAGCATGGTCAAGTTGTCAGAAACAAAGCTCGTCTAGTTGCTCAAGGATATACTCAAGTGGAGGGCATTGACTTCGATGAAACATTTGCTCCTGTGGCTAGGCTTGAAGCCATACGCATACTGCTGGCCTATGCAAATCATCATAACATACTTCTCTATCAGATGGATGTGAAAAGTGCCTTTCTCAATGGCAAGATTGAAGAAGAAGTGTATGTTGCGCAACCACCTGGCTTTGAAAATCCAAAACATCCTGATATGGTATACAAGCTCAACAAGGCACTGTATGGCCTCAAACAAGCCCCTAGGGCCTGGTATGATACACTCAAGTACTTTCTAAAAAGCAAAGGCTTCATACCTGGTTCCCTGGATCCCACTCTTTTCACGAAGACATATGATGGTGAACTGTTTGTGTGCCAAATATATGTGGATGACATTATCTTCGGTTGCACCAATCAGAAGTATAGTGAAGAGTTTGGATACATGATGCAAGAGCAATATCAGATGTCCATGATGGGGGAGCTGAAGTTCTTTCTCGGTCTTCAAATACGGCAACAACGCAACGGCATCTTCATATCACAAGAGAAATATCTTAAAGAGTGCCTGAAGAAGTTCGGTATGCAAGACTGCAAAGGCTTCACAACACCAATGCCAGCCAAGCATCATCTGGGTCCCGACGACAATGGTAAAGAGTTCGATCAAAAGGTATACCACTCCATGATTGGGTCTTTGCTTTATTTATGTGCATCTAGGCCAGATATCATGCTTAGTGTTTGCATGTGTGCTCGATTTCAAGCGACACCAAAGGAGTCGCATCACTTAGCTGTGAAGCGAATTCTTCGATATTTGGCTCACACCCCAACTCTAGGATTATGGTATCCAAAGGGCTCAGAGTTTGATTTAGTTGGATTTTCGGATGCTGATTATGCTGGTGACAAAGTTGATCGCAAGTCTACATCAGGCACATGTCACTTTCTAGGGACGATCACTTGTATGTTGGTCTTCAAAGAAGCAGAACTGTGTATCTCTCTCCACTGCTCAATCTGAATACATTGCTGCTAGATCTTGCTGCGCTCAGCTTCTGTGGATGAAGCAAACACTCAAGGATTATGGCATTCATCTGAAGCAAGTGCCACTTTACTGCGACAACGAAAGCGCCATCAAGATTGCCAACAACCCAGTTCAGCACTCGAAGACAAAGCACATTGAAATTCGTCATCACTTTCTCAGAGATCATGTTGTGAAGGAAGACATTGATATCATACACGTCAACACTGAAGAGCAATTGGCAGATATCTTCACCAAGCCCTTGGATGAGAAGAGGTTTTGCAAGTTACGGTGTGAGCTAAATATCTTGGAATCCTCAAATGTCCTGTGATCCAGGCTTCATAGGCACATCATCCTAACACTTATGCATATTGATGACTTAGATGCAACACACAAGCAGGAGAATTCTTCAACCAAGCAACAGCACGGCGAAGCAGAATAAACATAATGTGGCATCAGGAAACGCGAGCGTGTCGGACCGAGAGCGGCCCTGGCGGGGGCGTAACGGCCGATTACGGACGGCCCACCACATGCTCAGAACGCGAACGCTAACCGCTGAGACATGACAGTCCTCAAGTGTAAATAAGTTCAATATCACACAGACACGAAGACTTAGTGATGCCCAATTTTACTTGGCTCTGATGAGTTTAGGTTTACTCACTCAGGGATTCTTTCAAATTCTCGATTTGATGTAACCCAACGTATCAAAAGCTCCTTTACTAAAATCTGTAAATCATACCAAACCTATTTTTTCTAATCTTGTACTATTTATAATCCAACTGTTCAACCCTAGCGTTCTATTGAGTATTCCTCATGCATTACCTCGCATGTCTTACATTTGGTTTGCTCATTTCAATATATATATATATATCTTCACTATTATATATATGATATATATACTAGTGTTCTGTCCTCTACAGCATTCACTTATAGCTATGTCTTCTTGGTTGATCTTTTGAACTAAGTGAATGTGATCGGACCCTAATCTCTCTATGCTTTCTATCTCAAACTATCTCTCCAAGTCATATGCATTCTATTGAAACTGTCGAATGTCTTCACTGTGTCCTTGTCAGCAGAAGATATAGAGACAACCATAAAGTCCGTTTTTAATGCTCATTCCTCCACATAAAATCCGGAGAAGCAGGAACGACCGCCCGACAATTTAGGCGTGCGTGGGACGTGGAACAAACCCCAAACTTCCGCTAACTGGCCACGCGTGCCTCAAATGCGAACCGCCAGGGGCACCTGCGTAATAGCGCAGTGCCGCCTCTATCCCTATAAATACAATTCACTGCGGTCATTATCTCTTCTTCCACCCTCGCACGAACCCTAGCGCCACCGCTAGCACTCGACGACGCCGGCGACGAAGCGCTTCACTGCCGCAACCTCTCCGACGCCGTTTTCACGCCGACAGCGGACATCGCTCTCTCCGCCGTCGCCGTAGGTGTCTTCCGTCGCCAAGTTAGGGCACGGAGGATCAACTGCTCGGCCTCAACTCTCACTTCGTCTAGCAGTTCCAAGTGTGGTAAATAAAACCTCTTTTTACAGCTTCTTTTGATCCTACAGTTCAGTCACTTTCTGCCATAAGAAGTTTCTCTTCACACCAGTTAAATCTCTCGCTGCATCTCATAACATGCCTAGTATATTCACTTGTGCTTCATAAAGTAGTTAGATTCCTCACTTGTACTGATCTATGGGTTCGTACAAATCTGGAACCCAACTTCTTATCTATAAGTGAATGTCTTCGCTAGTGTGGAGGTGAAGGCGTCGAAACCGAGGAGCGGTCAAAATCTCGTGATGAGGCCGCGCCCCGGCCGCCACCTAGCGGCACAGTAAGCGGAGAATCCGGGGGCGCAGGCGGAGCACCCAACTGCGTCTGGAGCCAGGGCTGCTAAAGAAGCCGAGCCGGGACACTTGACCGGCCAAGACATGGGCTGCGAAACAACAGCAAGGAGGGAGGTCAGTACCCAAAGCGACGGGGATAAACGTGCTAAGAGCTCCGGATGGGCGAGATGTGACCGAAGCGTACAGCATAAGAAAAGCGAGGTCAGCGCGGACACGTTACTAAGAGGAGTCGAAAAGTAGAACATGGGCAGATGGCAGGGCCACGACCGCGGCCGGCATCTCAGGAAAGCGGAAAGTGGGCCATCAAGGTTGTAGCCGTGAAAGAGCACATAAAACGCGCGCCAGGCCACGAGACGAAGCTCCAGGGGCATCAAGGCCGAAGCATAGCCTGCATTGTGCGGTCTGACCACAGCCAGCGAGGACACCCGGCAGCACCGCGGGGCCGCGATGGTCGCCGTGGTCCTGCGGGGCCTTCCGGCGGGGCGAGACGGACCCCCGGGGCCCGGAGAAGCCAGCGAACTGTCGGGCAACAGGTCAGATGAAACAAGAAAAAGGTGGGCGGACGCAACCGGGGCCCGCCGCACGTGAATTAGGCAGAGTGGGCACACATCTAGACGCCAGCACCGATTTCTGCGAGGGCGCACTGGCAAGCCAAAGCGGGCAGCATTCACGCGCGCACGGTCGGCAATATCGGCGGAATGACCCGCCAGAGGAGCAAGAGCCCCGTGGCGCGCCTCCGCGACAAACACAAGCTCCAGGTAAGTTAGCCCCAAAATCGGCCAAATCCATGCGCCAGCCGCGGCCCCAACGCAGCAATAGGGTAAGCCGACCAACGGCACCGCGGAACTCACCACGTGCTCGCATTTCAACCCGTAGCCAGCCAAGGCCCACATAAGCCAAGAACCGCACGCCCAACCACAGGGCAAAACTCACACGGGCGACAGGGCCGCTGCCATAGGCAAGACACGTGCAAGCTGGAAACAAGCATAAACACGAAAAGCTACCGTGAAGACAACGAACAGCGAAGGAACGCCCATCGTGAATCACACAGACACAAAGACTTAAGTGATGCCCAATTTACTCTGGCTCTGGGTGGTTAGGGCTTTTCTCCTCACTGGGAATTTTTCTTTCAAAGGCTTCGAGGTGGGTTGCTCTCAAACGACAAAAGCCGTGCACTGAAATCTGAGCAGCCAACCGTTTATGGTTGTGGGGGGTGGACTATTTATAGCCACTTGGCAACCCGACCTGATCTGTCCGAAATGACCCTGGGTCACTAAGGAACTGACACGTGTACCAACGGTCGAATTTTGAACTCACACGGCAACTTTACTTGGGCTACAAGTAAAGCTGACTTGTCTGACTCTGGACAAGATTTTCTCTCAAAGTCTTCGCTCGAAGACATAGGATTTGAATTAGGCATCACTTCATTCATTCTGACTGGTTCTCTTCGACCCCACTTAACAGTACGGTGGTTCCTATGACACAACATGAATGAAATAAAACTACGAAGGATCTAGGTCTTCGAGTTCCAAAAGCTTCATAGGGAGTCTTATCATGTCATTGTCTTCAATATGAATATCTTCATAAGCCACCATTGTCTTCAATGTCTTCGTATATTTTTAGGGGTCATCTCTGGTAGTAAAACCGAATCAATGAGGGACTTCTACCTGTGTTTTCCTGCAATTCTCACAAACACATTAGTCCCTCAGCTAGGTTTGTCGTCAATACTCCAAAACCAACTAGGGGTGGCACTAGATGCACTTACAATCTCCCCCTTTTTGGTGATTGATGACAAACTAGTTGAAGTTTTCAACGGGAAACATAATTTGTGAAATTGTAAAGGAATTGTCTTCATAAGTTGCAAGGGCTCCCCCTGAAGATGTGCATATAAGTAATTTGCTTCTTGAATGCAAATGCACATGGCAGGTTGTACTTGTGGAGATCCACTTCAACTTATGACAATCCACTATGCATGTGAAAGTATATGAAGATAATGACATGCATAATGGAAAATGGACGTCTGCAGAATGAGATGAGTGCGGAATTTATCGTCGCACATGCAGAATTTATCTTCGCAAAACGGAGTGACAAACAGGTAGCAGACGACCATCAAGGCTAAGTGTTACAACTCAATGAAGCAAATGTAGCAAAAAAAAACGGGAGTTGTAAGCACGAAGCAAAATGTAGCAGAATATGAAGGCACCCGCCCATAGTGACCCGCTTGAAGACTATGACCATCATATGCTTCTCCCCCTTTTGTCAGTGATGACCAAAAAGGTTTGAAGACATAGAGGTTTCTACGCGTTCCCAGGCGCAGCAGGGTCGGTGGAGTTGTTTGGCGGCGGTGCAGACGAGCTTGGTGCAGATTCGACGCGCGTTGAAGCAGGTGGAGATGATGTTGCGTCGTCTTCTTCTTCAATAATCCAGGCAGACACGGTGGCAGCAGAAGAAGAGAACTCTGACTCTTCAAGTGATGGTGTGCTGCGCATCACCGCTCTTCTTGGAGGCATGGAGTCAAATTTGAAATGCTCTGTGAAGCCATCCTCATGCAGTTCAGCTTCAGGGCACATCATGGTGAGGCCCTTCCAAGTGCGGCGACAGGTCTCGTGTGTGACAAATGCATTCTTGGTTGCCAGATTTCTGATGCGATTGACTTCTTGCATGATGCTTCTCATCTGCCTCTTGAGCCAGTCGTGATGCCTATCTTGCTTTTGGTGAAGAGCCACAAGAAGCTCTCTGTCATTGAGTGCACGAGCGCGCTTCTTGGGTCTCTTTGCAGCTGTGCTGTTGGTGGCTTCAGTTGATGCAGGGGCACGTGTGGTGCCAGCCATTGGATACACTCGGGAGAGAGCTTCAACACCTTCAATATTTTGAGTGAAGCTCTGGTGTTCTGCATTCTGAAGACTTAGTGGTTGCTTGGCCGGCTCTGGATATATTGCTTCAGCAGATGTGTCCACATCTGGCAAAAATATCCTATGATTGCGGGCTGAGGGTTGATAGGAGATTGCAGAGTGAAGCTTGATCAGCCTCATAACCCAAGGAGCATAAAACTTTAATCCAAACAGTTCTGAAGCAGACGCTGCAAATTGACGGATGAAGAGATCCTGTGCATTGAAGCATTTGCCATGAAGAATGCAGAAGATGAGAGTCTTCATTGCACCATCAATTGTCGCATATCGAGAGTGTCCCTTGACAGGCCATAGAGTCCGCCTTATGATATGATATATTGTTCTGGGCAAGTACTCTAAGTCTTCAACGAAGAACCTAGTTGGATAGGGTGCATTCGGAGGAAGTGGCTTCATCATTGAGAGCATCTGACTCATATCTGGCTCAGGACGCTGAAATATGCTCTCAATTGCTTCAGCATGGAGTTGGCACCCTTCTTCAAAGAATTCGCCAGGAGTGGGAAGGCCGGTAAGCTCAATTAGGTCGAAAGCATTGGCTTCATGATGGATATTGCCTGTCATCCACTCCAGGATCCATGTCTTCGGATCTCTGTTATAGCCTTTGATATGCAAAGTGGCATAGAACTGGAGCAGAAGCTCTTCGTTCCAGTGCTCTTCGTCAGTGATAAATGGCAGCAAACCCACTTGCTTGAAGCAATCCAGTGCTTCTTCCAGACCAGGCAGACCAGCAACAGCTTCAACCTCAAGGCGCTTGTGAGGAAAGATGCGGCCTTGGTTGTAAAGGATGCATGAATAATAGCTGCGCTGTTGATGGCTCCAAAACCTATCTGATACAATCTGTTCCCTTGAATAAGGGTTCTTGGAGCGGTCAAAAAACGTGTTATCTTCCCTGAATCCGTTGACGTTGAAGGAACCAGGAGCTGATGCAGGACCTGGGAACCTTGGTAGTCGTGGGATCGGCTTCTGGACCTGGGGCCTGTGCGCAATATGATAGTTGAATTGTGGTCCGGCAGCAGACTCAGGCACAGAATGTTCAGGAGCAGTAGCTTCGGTGTCTTCTGAAGCTGTTGTTGGGGAGGGCTCCACATTTGCTTCGGCGTTGTTTGTGGCAGCCTCAACATTTTCAGCTTCAGGCACGTTCTCCTTGAGAACTGCTTCTTGTTGGTGCGGGGGAGTTGGAGCTTGTGGTATTTCTGCTTGCTCTTCGGCTGATGCAGCCGGAATGTCTTCAGTAGCCTGAGCCCTTGGCCCTTTGCGAAGCCTATGGAGTGTAGGCGCTGGTGGAGTTGCAGTGGGTTGGGGCTCATCTTCCTCCTGTGGGCGATCTGCCCACGACGCATTTTGTGTGATTGGCGTCAATGGACGACCAATACTGATCTGTTCGCTTGTCTCAAGCTGAGGAAGGGCTGCATCACCTTGCACATTGTCTTGGGGACCAATGTCTTCAGCAGCATTGGGGTTGGCTGCTGGAATGTCTTCTGCGTGCGGAGCCTCTATGTAAGCAGGTTCATGCACTGTCAACTGACGGTCTGCGTCAGGATAGCGGACGCAGAGTGGTTCAACTATTAGGGGCTCTGTGGGAGCAGCCCGAGATTTCTTGGTCTTGCGCTTCTTGATGATGGGTTCAGAAGGAGAGGCTTCAGAATGTTTTCTCTTCTTAGCTTTAGCCTCTGCAGTCCGTGTCTTCTTGTGCTGTGAGGCGGTTGATCGACTCTTTGGCTTCGAGCCAGTCGTTGCAGCGGGGAAGACAATCGGAGCATCAGGTTCTGACCTTGGCGCTTTAGGTTCGGGCACAACCGCCTTCTTTTTCTTCTTCGCGGCCATCCTGGGGTCAATGCCGGGACGCCCAAGTGCCTTGCGCTTTTCTGCCTCATTGTAGGCTTGCACGCAGCGATCAGCCAAAGTCTTCATGCGTTCTCGCGAGCCTTGAGCTTCGGCACGCGTCTTCAGGAAGTTCTCTTTCAGCTCGTGCAACATGATCTTGAAGTTTTTCACTTCTTGCACACTGAGCTTGGCCACGTGCTTCTTGAACTGAGCCCTTTCATGATCAATTTTCTGCTTCAGTTCTACAATTCGCTGGGCTATTGCAAGTTCTGAAGCGATTGCACCTTGAAAGGCAACGCTGAGGCCTATGGGTAGCTGCAGATCATTGAAGCTTATGTCTGGTGTGTCAAACCATTCATCGATGAAGTTGTGGATGATGGTGACATCAAACAGAGGCAGATTGTTGAAGATTTCAGCCTCCTCCTTGCTCTTGATGAGCTGCTCAAGAGCATCATCTCCAAGATCTTCATCGCTTGAGAGATCAATGGCTTCGCAGCGCAGAATGTCAGCAGCTGTGAGCTCTTTGCCTGAGTGTGGCTGAGGCTTCTTGGCTTCTTGGGGCTTGGACACTCGTGATAAGCCTTCTGACTGCACACTGGCTTCAGGAGGTGCAGTTGCTAAAGGCTTCACTCTTGCGATCTTGGGAGAAGCGGCTGGCTTTGAAGCTTTTGGCTTCTTCTGCTTTGGCTTCGGAGCAGCAGGGGCGTCATCTGACTCAGTATCTGCTGGAGGGTCATTCACAGCAGTCCCTTGGACTAGGATGCGAGTGATGAGGCCTGCAAGATTGGCATACGGCCCGATGATATTTGGATCGGCGTTGCGTGTGCCATCTGCCCTTGGTGAGGAGGGACCAGGGTTGAAGTCAAGCCCAAATTTCTTCTTGTTTATCTTCGCTGACTGTTGTGCAAACTGAAAGTTGCGCTTGAAGAGATTATCATCGCGACACCAGAGAAGTGATGACGGATGTGCCTCAGCTGGCTGTGGTCCTCTCACCATGCATGGATAGAAGCCTTGAGCAATGGCTTCGTCTCTGGACCTGGGTACGAGATTTTTGTATAATACATCTCCCCACGGTCTCTTGATGGCGCACTTCTCCGCATATTCCTGAGTGACGAAGCGGTAGTGGAACCATTGCTCTGCCCAATATCTTCGAATCCATTGGATTCGTGTCTTGCGCTGACCATAGCTTTCTTCAGGATCAGTTTTGTACATCTCTGCCAATTCATCAGGCAGATCTTTGGACGTTTCACCACGTCGCTGTCTGCCTCCCTTCCTTGCTGCTGTTTCTGAAGCCATGAATAACTTGGAAGGCTTCAAGATGTTCAAAGGCTTCAAAGGCTTCCTTTTGCAAGAACTGGCTTCAGGCGAGTTGATGTGATGCTGCAAGTACTCTGCAAATGAATGCAGACTATGAGAACCAAAGGATTCTCCCACGGACATGTACCTATGACAGCATTAAGGTGCGAGGGAAGGGGAAGAGGTCATATGCATTCTCAGAAGATTTTGAAGATAAATCGGTTTAGAAGACATTGACCTCATTATGCGAAGACATTCACTTGTAGATAAGAAGTTGGTTCCAGATTTGTACGAACCCATAGATCAGTACAAGTGAGGAATCTAACTACTTTATGAAGCACAAGTGAATATACTAGGCATGTTATGAGATGCAGCGAGAGATTTAACTGGTGTGAAGAGAAACTTCTTATGGCAGAAAGTGACTGAACTGTAGGATCAAAAGAGGCTGTAAAAGAGGTTTTATTTACCACACTTGGAACTGCTAGACGAAGTGAGAGTTGAGGTCGAGCAGTTCGATCCTCCGTGCCCTAACTTGGCAACGGAAGACACCTACGGCGACGGCGGAGAGAGCGATGTCCGCTGTCGGCGTGAAAACGGCGTCGGAGAGGTTGCGGCAGTGAAGCGCTTCGTCGCCGGCGTCGTCGAGTGCTAGCGGTGGCGCTAGGGTTCGTGCGAGGGTGGAAGAAGGAGATAATGACCGCAGTGAATCGTGTATTTATAGGGATAGAGGCGGCACTGCGCTATTACGCAGGTACCCCTGGCGGTTCGCATTTGAGGCACGCGTGGCCAGTTAGAGGAAGATTGGGATTTGTTCCATGTCCCACGCACGCCTAAATTGTCGGGCGGTCATTCCTTCTTCTCCGGATCTTATGTGGAGGAATGAGCATTAAAAACGGACTTTTATGGTTGTCACTATGTCTTCAGCTGACAAGGACACAGTGAAGACATTTGACAGTTTCAACAGAATGCATATGACTTGGAGAGATAGAGTTTGAGATAGAAAGCATAGAGAGGTTAGGGTCCGATCACATTCACTTAGTTCAAAAGATTCAACCAAGAAGACATAGCTATAAGTGAATGCTGTAGAGGACAGAACATCAGTACATATATATCCATATAATCAACGCAGTGAAGATAATCATGAAGACATATTGAGAATGAAACCAAACCAATTGTGAAGACATTGAGAGGTAACGCCATGAGAGAAACACTTCAAAATGGAACGTTTGGTGGTGGCGTTACCCACCGTATAGGAAGTATTAGACCCAGACACGGCGCACAATTATCGTGGCGCTCCGAAGTCAAATTCCACATTAATGTATTCACACTTAGAATGTATGTCTTCATTGTTTGAAGGATATACGCTTCTTCGTGTGTTGCACATCTAAGTCATCAATATGCTTAAGTGTTAGGATGTGTGCCTGATCACAGGACATTTGAGGATTCCAAGATATTTAGCTCACACCGTAACTTGCAAAATCTCTTCTCATCCAAGGGCTTGGTGAAGATATCTGCCAATTGCTCTTCAGTGTTGACGTGTATGATATCAATGTCTTCCTTCACAACATGATCTCTGAGAAAGGGATGACGAATTTCAATGTGCTTTGTCTTCGAGTGCTGAACTGGGTTGTTGGCAATCTTGATGGCACTTTCGTTGTCACAGTAAAGTGGTACTTGCTTCAGATGAATTCCATAATCCTTGAGTGTTTGCTTCATCCACAGAAGCTGAGCGCAGCAAGATCCAGCAGCAATGTATTCAGATTCAGCAGTGGAGAGTGATACACAGTTCTGCTTCTTTGAAGACCAACATACAAGTGATCGTCCCAGAAAGTGACATGTGCCTGATGTAGACTTGCGATCAACTTTGTCACCAGCATAATCAGCATCCGAAAATCCAACCAAATCAAACTCTGAGCCCTTTGGATACCATAATCCTAGAGTTGGGGTGTGAGCCAAATATCGAAGAATTCGCTTCACAGCTAAGTGATGCGACTCCTTTGGTGTCGCTTGAAATCGAGCACACATGCAAACACTAAGCATGATATCTGGCCTAGATGCACATAAATAAAGCAAAGACCCAATCATGGAGCGGTATACCTTTTGATCGAACTCTTTACCATTGTCGTCGGGACCCAGATGATGCTTGGCTGGCATTGGTGTTGTGAAGCCTTTGCAGTCTTGCATACCGAACTTCTTCAGGCACTCTTTAAGATATTTCTCTTGAGATATGAAGATGCCGTTGCGTTGTTGCCGTATTTGAAGACCGAGAAAGAACTTCAGCTCCCCCATCATGGACATCTGATATTGCTCTTGCATCATGTATCCAAACTCTTCACTATACTTCTGATTGGTGCAGCCGAAGATAATGTCATCCACATATATTTGGCACACAAACAGTTCACCATCATATGTCTTCGTGAAAAGAGTGGGATCCAGGGAACCAGGTATGAAGCCTTTGCTTTTCAGAAAGTACTTGAGTGTGTCATACCAGGCCCTAGAGGGCTTGTTTGAGGCCATACAGTGCCTTGTTGAGCTTGTATATCACATGTCAGGATGTTTTGAGATCTTCAAAGCCAGGCGGTTGTGCAACATACACTTCTTCTTCAATCTTGCCATTGAGAAAGGCACTCTTCACATCCATTTGATAGAGAAGTATGTTATGATGATTTGCATAGGCCAGCAGTATGCGTATGCTTCAAGCCTAGCCACAGGAAATGTTTCATCGAAGTCAATCCCTTCAACTTGAGTGTATGTCCTTGAGCAACGAGACGAGACTTTGTTTCTGACAACTTGACCATGCTCATCTTGCTTGTTGCGATATATCCATTTGTGCCTATTATGTTGTGCTTCCAAGGATCAGGATCGCTTAACCAGTTCCCATACAATATTCAGCTCAAACTGTTGAAGCTCTTCTTGCATAGCTTGAATCCATTCAGGTTCCATGAAGGCTTCTTCAACTTTCTTGGGTTCTGATATTGAGACGAATGCGAAATGCCCACAGAAGTTTGTTAGCTGAGTTGCCCTTGAACGAGTGAGTGGACCAGGTGCATTGATGCTGTCCAGTATTTTGTCAATTTGTACTTCATTTGCAACACGAGGGTGTGTGGGGCGAAGACTTTGCTCTTGCTGATCTATGTGGTCATTTGAAGGTATATCTTCAGGCTGAGCATTGTCTTCATGTGGATCAGGTGCTGAGATGATAAGTTCTTCTTCAGGTTGAGCTTCAGAAGGTACAATTTCTCCAGTTCCCATAAGCTTGATTGATTCATTTGCTGGAACTTCATCTAGCACATTTGGCAATTGCTCTCTTTGTGATCCATTGGTTTCATCAAATCGCACATCCACTGTTTCAACCACTTTGTAGTGGAAGAGATTGAAGACTCTGTAGGAGTGCGAATCCTTTCCATATCCAAGCATGAAGCCTTCATGTGCTTTTGGTGCAAACTTTGAGGTGTGGTGTGGGTCCTTGATCCAGCATTTGCGCCAAATACTCTTGAAGTAACTGACATTTGGCTTCTTGCCAGTTAGGAGTTCATACGATGTCTTGTTCAGAAGCTTGTGAAGATAAACACGATTGATTGTATGGCATGCAGTATCAATGGCTTCAGTCCAGAATTTTCTTGGAGTCTTGTATTCATCTAGCATTGTTCTGGCCATCTCAATGAGTGTTCTGTTCTTGCGTTCGACGACGCCATTCTGCTGTGGCGTGTACGGAGCTGAGAATTCATGTGTGATGCCCAAGGTATCAAGATATGTATCAAGGCCAGTGTTCTTGAATTCAGTGCCATTGTCACTTCTGATGTGCTTTATCTTGGCGCCAAAATTGTTCATAGCACGATTGGCGAAGCGTCTGAAGACATCCTGCACTTCAGTCTTGTAAAGGATTATGTGCACCCAAGTATATCTAGAGTAATCATCAACAATGACGAAGCCATAGAGGCAAGCAGTAGTAGTAAAAGTTGAGTAGTGAGTGGGGCCGAAAAGATCCATGTGGAGCAGTTCGAAGGGTTGAGTGGTAGTCATGATTGTCTTCGAAGGATGTTTTGCCCTTGTCATCTTCCCTGCTTCACAGGCACCGCATAAGTGATCTTTCTTGAACTTGACGCCCTCGATGCCTATGACATGCTTCTTCTTCGCAAGGGTGTGGAGGTTCCTCATGCCAGCATGCCCAAGCCTCCGATGCCAAAGCCAGCATTCTGAAGCTTTTGCAAGAAGACATACGCAAGTTGTGGCCCTGCTGAGAAATCTACCACATACAAATCACCTTTTCCTATACCCTTCAAACACTAGAGATTTGTCAGATTCCATTAGCACCAGGCAGCGATATTTGCCAAACATTACAATCATATTCAAATCGCAAAGCATTGAGACAGACATTAAGTTGAAGCCAAGGGATTCAACAAGCATGACTTTATCCATGTGTTGATCCTTTGAGATTGCAACTCTACCTAGACCCAATACCTTACTTTTACCAGTGTCAGCGAATGTAATGTGGCTCTTGTCGGATGGACGTAAAGTTGAGTCCATAAGAAGGCTTCTTCTGCCAGTCATGTGATTTGTACACCCACTGTCAATAATCCATTCTGAAGACTTTGAAGTCGCTGGTATCGTACCCTACAGTGCAGTTAGGGGGATAGGCTTCACGAAGAGTGTTGTGAAGCATAAACATTTGACGAACCAGTGGGTTATGAAAACTTAGATCCAGATTAGGACTAATGGGGAGAGTAGCATGCGATTCAGGAACGAAGTACATAATGATGCCATTTGGGCAGTTTATCTTGCGCCCCACAAGATTTTTATGGTCCCCAGCAATAGCATCAGAAGAGACCTTTCCCTGCAAAGGAGAGTTAAGCTTTCTTAACCACCCACATCTTCAAGGGTGGCTTAGAAGCTATGAGTCTAAGACAGCATCTGAGAATTTTGGCTTTGAAGCCTTAGCAAACAGTCTAGCAGGGGACAATAATACTCATAGGCATAAGCAGAATAATTTTTGGTCATATGAATATGACGGGTTCGATGAACCGCTCTCATATTCATATGCCTGAGTATGGTTTCCCTGCAAAACATTTGCGTTAGTGTGACTCAGGTGAGTCCTCTGTCTGTATGAAGCCTTTGGACCGAGGTTTGTCTTCTTCAAGTGAGGTGTCATGAAGACATTCACAGGAAGATTTTCCAGACATGTTTTCGGAACCCAGATCTTCTTCATAGCCGGTCCATTCCTGCAGTTAGTACCAATGTACCTGGCAAACACTTCACCATTCTGATTCTTAAACAGTTTATAGTTTGCATCAAAGGATTCATCAATGATAATGGTGGTTAGCACAAGTGAAGCCAGATAAATTGGATGGATCTGCTGAAAGTTCCTTTGCAGCAACCCATGTAGTTTTGGGGTACTGCTCAGGTTTCCAGTAAGAGCCATCTGCATTGATTTTCCTCACGAACCCAACACCCTCTTTCCTAGGGTTTCGGTTCAGAATCTGCTTCTTAAGGACATCACATAATGTTTGATGCCCTTTCAGACTTTTGTACATCCCTGTTTCAAGCAATGTCTTCAACCATAGCATTCTCATCAGCTAGCAGTGGTATCCAATAAGCAGAGTGGCGTTGTGCAGCTTCAGCATATTGTAAGTTGAGCACACATCCATAACAATTGTGACACTAACTAATTTGGTGTTTCAAAAACAAGTATAGCAGTGGAACATTCAGCAACAGAATTATATGCAAGTCATCATCATACGCTCAAATGCATATTAACGATTTACTAGGTGGTTTCAAAAAATCCTTCCTCTGAGCAAGGACTAGAATCTGTTTCAGCGCGATCACACGTCTTGAATTCGTTCTTCCTTTTTCGAGGAAAGATCTTCATGAGCCACCGCGTTCAAGGTTCTCAGATTATCCTTGTTATCTCTCTTGGTATATTGTCGATTGAGATAATCTTTCCACATGAGTTGTTGATCAGAAGTATCATCGTACGATTTCCAATTGTTTCCTGAATACTTAACGTTGAACGTTTTTATGTCTGACCAATACAATTGATCGCGAAATCGAGCATCCTGCACGCACACAACAAATCAATCTGGCTTCTGCGAGATCTAACCAGTTTAATAATATTTCCTAATAGGATTCTAGTTGTTACTAAGTATTGCAAACTTTTTAGCCAAGTATTTTTGTTTATTTTTTGCTTAAATTTTCTGTTAACAGTTTTTGAATATGTGTTCCATAGCTTTCTGTTGTTCAGTTGCAATTTTAGCAAGTGTTTTGTAGCTAGGTTTTGAATCACATTCAGAGTCATCGTCACTGGATGTTTCATAGCGAGTGGTGCGTGTGTTTACCTTGGCACCGCGTGCCATGAAGCAGTAGGTAGGAGTGGAGTCGTTCTTGTCATTTGCGTCGGTGTCGGTGATGCAATTATTGACTTCAGTGTTGAAGATGGACTTGGCGACGTATGCTGTAGCCAGACTCGCAATGCCAGAATCAGACTCCTCCTCAGATTCCACCTCTGCCTCCTCAGATGCGGATTCCTCCTCTGAATCCATCTCCTTGCCTACAAACGCACGCGCCTTGCCAGATGAGCTCTTCTTGTGTGATGAAGACTTTGATGAAGACTTGGAAGAAGACTTTGAGTGTCTCTTCTTCTTTCTTTCATTGTCCCACTGTGGACACTCAGAGATGAAGTGCACCAGTTTTCTTGCACTTGTGACATGTTTTCTTCTTGTAGTCATGAGGAGAGCTTCATCATTCCTTGAGCTTGATCGTGAGACTTTCTGAAGCCTTTCTTCTTGGTGAATTTTTGGAACTTCTTAGCATAGCAAGTTCCCTTCCAATGTCTTCAGGATCATCAGAACTGCTGTCAGATTCTTCTTCAGATGAGGAAACAGCTTTTGCCTTCAAGGCACGAGTTCGCCCATAGTTTGGACCGTAGATATCTCTTTTCTCAGAAAGCTGAAACTCATGTGTGTTGAGCCTCTCAAGTATGTCAGACGATCGAGTGTCTTGAAATCAGGACGTTCTTGAATCATCAGGGCTAGGATGTCAAACGAACTATCAAGTGATCTCAGCAGCGTCTTGACGATTTCATGTTTGGTGATCTCAGTAGCCGAGGGCTTGAAGCTCATTTGTGATGTCAGTGAGCGATCAAATGTGCTGGACATTCTCATTGTCATTTCGCTTGAAGCGGTTGAAGAGGTTGCGAAGAACTGATTCTCTTGATCTCTCTGGGTTGAGGCCTTCATTGACCTTGGAGAGCCAGTCCCAGACCAGCTTAGATGTCTTCAAGCACTCACACGGCCATACTGTCCTTTTGGTCAGATGACCACAGATGATATTCTTGGCAGTAGAGTCCAGTTGAACGAACTTCTTGACATCAGCAGCAGTGACACCTTCTCCAGCCTTGGGAACGCCGTTCTCGACGACATACCATAGGTCGACGTCAATGGCTTCAAGATGCATGCGCATCTTATTCTTCCAGTAGGGATATTCAGTTCCATCGAAGACGGGGCACGCAGCGGAGACTTTAATTATCCCTGCAGTCGACATAGCTAAAACTCCAGGTGGTTAAACGAATCACACAGAACAAGGGAGCACCTTGCTCTGATACCAATTGAAAGTGCGTTAGTTATATCGACTAGAGGGGGGTGAATAGGCGATTTTTATGAAAGTCTTCAAAACGTGAGAGTTATGAAGACAAACAGCTAAGATTATGCCTATTACTATGCAGCGGAAGTTAGATTACACTAGGCCAGCCATGGTCATGTATTCAATAGAGTGAAAGCACAATGACAAACAGCTTCAGTGTAATAAGGATCAGGTAGGAAGAAGTTATGAAGCCAAACAGATCATACATTCACGTTGTGAAGACAAAAGATAAAGCAAGCATGCAATGGCTTCACAATGAATAACTGTAAGGAAAGGAAGTGAAGATGAAACCAGTGACACGTTGAAGACAATGATTTGTTGGACCAGTTCCAGTTGCTGTGACAACTGTACGTCTGGTTGGAGCGGCTAGGTATTTAAACCAAAGGACACACAGTCCCGGACACCCAGTCAAGGACACTTAGTCTCAAGACACCCAAGTCCTCACCGTATTTCTCCTTGAGCTAAGGTCACACAGACCTCGCCCAATCACTCTGGTAAGTCTTCAAGGTAGACTCCCAAACCTTCACAGACTTCGTTCACTGGCAATCCACAATTTCTCTTGGATGCTCAGAATGCGACGCCTAACCGTCTGGAGGATGCACAGTCCTCAAGTGTAATAAGTCTTCAGATCACACAGACACGAAAGGACTTAAGTGATGCCCAATTTATCTGGCTCTGGGTGGTTAGGGCTTTTCTCCTCACTGGAATTTTTCTTCTCAAAGGCTTCGAGGTGGGTTGCTCTCAAACGACAAAAGCCGTGCTGAAATCTGAGCAGCCAACCGTTTATGGTTGTGGGGGGTGGACTATTTATAGCCACTTGGCAACCCGACCTGATCTGTCCGAAATGACCCTGGGTCACTAAGGAACTGACACGTGTACCAACGGTCGAATTTTGAACTCACACGGCAACTTTACTTGGGCTACAAGTAAAGCTGACTTGTCTGACTCTGGACAAGATTTTCTCTCAAAGTCTTCGCTCGAAGACATAGGATTTGAATTAGGCATCACTTCAGTCATTCTGACTGGTTCTCTTCGACCCCACTTAACAGTACGGTGGTTCCTATGACACAACATGAATGAAATAAAACTACGAAGGATCTAGGTCTTCGAGTTCCAAAAGCTTCATAGGGAGTCTTCTCATGTCATTGTCTTCAATATGAATATCTTCATAAACCACCATTGTCTTCAATGTCTTCGTACATTTTTAGGGGTCATCTCTGGTAGTAAAACCGAATCAATGAGGGACTTCTACCTGTGTTTTCCTGCAATTCTCACAAACACATTAGTCCCTCAGCTAGGTTTGTCGTCAATACTCCAAAACCAACTAGGGTGGCACTAGATGCACTTATTAGGACCCATCAATCAACCAATCAGGAGAATGACATACTGAAAGAATAGTGGGAAATAAAAATATACCATACCCAGCACATCCTTCATGTCAGTGTCACCAATGACAACATTAGCAGTCTTGCCGCCTTTCCCAAGATGATGCTTGTCATAACGATTAGGGTAACTAGAAGCCCAATGGTCAGGATCTTCGGACACATGACAAACACCTTTCTTCTTATCATTCTTCTTCTTGAAGTTGGTGTGTTGTACAACCTTGTTCTTCCCATCAAACTTTGATTTACCATCAAACTTGCCCTTGTTCTTGAACTTGTGGGGCTGGAAATTTTTCTTCTGTATCAGATTGGCACTAGATCCTCCCTCAATACCTCGAGCACGTGTGTCTTTTGCTCTCGCCTTTTCTTCCACATCAAGAGTACCAATAAGATCCGGAACGGAAAACTCATGTCTCTTGTGTTTCAGTAAGGTAGCAAAGTTCCTCCACAAAGGAGGAAGCTTAGTGATGATGCCTCCGGCAACAAACTTGTCTTGGTAGCATACAATTGAAGTGCTGAAGTTCTCTAGCAAATGATTGTATCTCGTGAGCTTGCTCAACCACGGAGTGCTCTCCAGTCATCCTGCAGTCATAGAATTATTCCATGATGTACAGCTCAGTGCCGGCACCCAAGACCCCAAACTTGGCCTCGAGTGCGTCTCATATATCTTTTCCATTGTCAATTGACGCATAAGCATCAACTATGTTCTCACCAAGAACACTCAAGAGAGAAGCCTTAAACAGAGTATCCATTTTCTAAAAAGCTTGTTCCTGTTGAGCATCATAATCTCCTTCAGGTTTGCCAAGAGTGGTGTCATAGCAACTCATGGTTTGAAACCATAAGACTGCTCTCACACACCATCTCTTATAGTGGATACCCTCAAACATAGGAGGTCTCATGGAAGCAGCAAAAACACTCGAGGTAAATTGCCTTTGATTAGGTTTTTGAATTGTTGGAAATATGAGAAATTTACCATATGATTTTATTAACGGAAATAGTAGATAAAAAATGACTATTGTAGCAGAGATATAACAAGTCATGCAATCTGATAGAGAGAAGGTAAATAGCATCTGAATATATGAACTAGAATCGAGCATATCTAGAGCAGACACTATAGCAAGAAGCTGTGGCAGAACATCAAACAGAAAGAGCATGAGAACGTACGGTGCAGCAGCAGTGGAAGCACTAGTCTTGGGGTCGGTGTCGTTGCCAGCCATGTCGTCGAAGAGGTTGTCGACATCAGGGAAGAAGTCATCATTGGGGAAGTACTCGTCGGAGTCCGGGGCGTCCGTGACGAAGAAGTCAGTAGTCGCGTCCCCAAAACTTTATCACCCTTCTCCCGTACAGGAATTAAAGAGGTGCGGTTTCGGAGGCCTACTGTCCTGACCTGCGGTGCATGCCGCAAGCCAGGATGGGGAAGAACGTAGCAGTAGCTCAGTGCTCAGAAACATGGGGGCGAGAAGGAATGTGTTATTCTGGTGTGTATCTCTGGCGAGGAGCGACCTCCCTTTTATAGGCACAGGAGAGAGAGGCGAGAGGGCAGCATCAGAAGGTGAGACGAAGAGACTTCGGCTGCACCATTCGCATTCAGTCTCCACTATGGAAAAAATCTTTTGAGCTTCCGTGTGACCTTTCGTATACAAGTTATGCGTGGCAAAATTTAGACATCGGCTCGGCTCATTCCCTCAACCCGCGGCGCGGCGCATCGTGTTGTGGCGAGGTGGGCAGTGAAGGAGGAACGCGCGTCAATGTCCCTCTTGTTTTCATGCTCATACATGTAGGGAAACATCCTCCCTTATAAGGAGGTCCAACTCCCACCAAACTAGCAATGTGGGACTAAACTTTAGTTCCACCTCTTGCCTTGCATGAATGGGCTGCGTGGGCCTCTAGGATTTATTAGGAATTTCTAAAACTACTATTGGGCTGGCCCAAAATAGAAAAAATTCCAGCAGTTTAATGG
Source organism: Triticum urartu (assembly GCF_003073215.2). Taxonomy (NCBI): domain Eukaryota; kingdom Viridiplantae; phylum Streptophyta; class Magnoliopsida; order Poales; family Poaceae; genus Triticum; species Triticum urartu. Next base: position 370,736,976 of record NC_053027.1, on the reverse strand, counting down.
TAAAATTTTAAATTCCTTCACACCTTCACGAGGACTTCGACATGGTGATCCATTATCTCTGTTTTTGTTTCTTTTGTGGCCGATGCTTTCTCTGTTCTTGTCAACAAAGCAATTATGGACGGGAGTATGTAAGGTGTAAGGATATGTGGACGTGCACCGGTGATCTCTCATTTATTATTTTTGGATGATTTTCAATTATTTTTCCGGGCTTCCGAACAATAAACTACAATTGTCAAAGGTTTGTTGAACACTTGTGCAGCGGCCACGGGTCAACTTTTAACCCTTCAAAGTGTTCCATCCTTTTTTCTGATAACTGTTCGAGGACAGTGGCAAATGGCATTAAAAGAATCCTAGATATTAGAAAAGATGTCTTTGAGCCAAAGTATTTGGGCCTTCCATAGTGCCAGAAGGTAGGATGCACAAAGGTAGGTTTGAAACAACTGAAGCAAGAATTAGTAAGAAGCTAGTAGATTGGAGCGAGTATTTCATGTACTTGGGTAATAAGGAGATTCTAACTAAGTCTTTTGCGCAAGCTATCCCCACATATTTTATGAGCGTCTTCAAATTGCCTGCTTCTGTGTGTGGCAATTTAGCACGCATGATGAGACAATATTGATGGGGAGTTGGCAAAGGAAAGAGAGAAATGGCTTGGCTCAGTTGGGATAAAATGCGCCTTGCAAAATCAAAGGGTGGCATCGGGGTTCAGAGATATGCGCGCTTTCAACCAAGCCCTGCTAGCTAGACAGACGTGGTGGATGATTGAAACCCCGGATAGTTTGTGTGCTCGACTACTTTGAGCAAAATATTATCCAAACGGAAATATTCTGGATACAATGTTTTCTGGTTGTTCTTTGGCTTCTGGAAAGGCATTGAGTATGGCCTTCAGCTAGTGAAAGAAGGAATTATTTGGAGAATTGTGGATGGCTCTATGGTACATACGTGACGGGATCCTTGCATACCTAGGGTTAACGACCTACGACAGATCACTCCAAAAAGAAACCGTCAGTTTAATCGAGTTTCAGATTTCCTTTTTGATCATGGTGGATGGAATCTGGAGTGTCTCCGGCAACATTTCTGGGACGTGGATGTGCAACAAATTTTGAGGATATGTACGTCGCTGAGGAATCATGTTGATTTCCTTGCTTGGTTCCCAGAGAAATCCTGAAGTTTCACTATTAAAAGTGTCTATCGTCTCACAACAAAAGACCATGATGACTCGTTTGTGGGTGGGGCATCTAGTATACATTTGAGGGAGTACTATCTATATGGAATTTTATATGCTGAGCTAACACTACTACAGGATGCTGCTAACGCGACACTACGATCAGAGATTCTTCGATGAAACTATGTGTGATGCATTAATCGCAAAACGGTGATGTAAAAAAACCTAAAAAAGATGCAAAACATTTGCGATGGCGGATACATCAAACACGGTTCAGATTTTAGTTGTGTGTGTGATGCGGGGCATACGGTTCAGTTCAATGAAATGTTTTTGATGAGGAAGAAGAACATAAACAGGCAGCCAAATGAAGGCATTTGCAATATATGGCATACAGTTCAGTCGAATTAACTGTTTGTGATGAGATGGGACAACAGAAACGGGCAGCCAGATGAAGGTGTGTGCGATTGAGGGCATACACTTCAAACGGATGAACTGTTTGCGATTAGGAAACACAATAGAAACGGTCAGCCAGATCAACATGTTTGCGATTGACGGCATACACTTCACACAGATGAGCTATTTGCGATTAACCACAACAAATAGAAACAGTTAGACAGATCAACGTGTGTGCGCTAGACGGGCACACATTCTAATTAAAAGAAGCATGCGCAATGGTAATAACGAGCGTGCACGATTGTTAGAACAAGACGTGTGCTGACATCGCTTATTGCGGTGCATCCTATGGTGCAATCGCCATGTACGCTCCTGAGAAAGCGTGCCTACATTACGTCGTCCGAGAATAGTGCCACACTTAGAAATTATAGAACTGTCAATAAATTTTGAGCCTGCGTCCCGTCACATTCCAAATTACTACCATGCTATATTTAATTGCAAACCTGTTCACACCGATCAAAACCTAAATGGTTTCCCACTTAGGAGCATATTAGTATTCAGTTATAAATACTACTACAAGATGATTGCACATTCCTCCTCAACTCGATCCTCATCCACAAAAGCAAACAAGTCATTCATCGTCGTTCCCTTGCGTCTGCCATGGCCAGCGTGAGTTTTGGGTCGAGATATTACTACCAGGGAGAGGTGAGCATGAAAGCGGAAGCACGAGAGATGTCCCGCCTCGCCGCGAAAGCAGCCGACATGTCCTGCCGCACGGCTGTAGTAGCACGGAGGTCCCGTCGTGCCGTCGATGCAGCAGACTGGTCCGGCCACGCCGCGAAAGTAGCTGAGATGTACCGCTGCGCCCCGAATGCAGCAGAGATGTCCTCTCGTGCAGCAGCAACCTGGTAAAATGGCCCACGGGCAGGCGAGGACTCTCATAGGCGCATGCACGCTATTCTCGATGACCCGATGGGTCGAATCTCCGACTGGATGAAGCAGTAGGACGAGATGAATGCCTCGTTTGAAAGTGCTACCAGCGTCATCCAGGGACTAGGGGAGGAGAAGGTGAAGCTCCGCACCGAGCGCGACCTGCTGAGGGCGTAGATCGCCGGAACAACAAAGCAGCACGAGGAGACCACTGCCTTGTTGTAGAGGACCGACGTCATCGTCAAGAAACTTAAGGACGAGAATGCCATGCTCCGCATCGTGTGCCAAAGGCTGGTGGAAAATCCACGGATGCTCTCAAGCAGCATCTTGAGGACACGAAAGAGCTCATCGCCGCTCGCCGCGGAGACTACTAATTCCCACGGCATGCAGCAACGCGTCAAAAAAGTAGAGACCAGCGAGCCAGATCGTTGTCTTCCTTCTTCTTTTGCCCTTGTGTATTTCGAGCGTTGCCGCATGTGGCTTTTTTAATTATCTTCCTAAATATGTAAGCCAATTATTATCCACTGTCACCATCCTTATATTCATAAGTCTTGTTATAAGTCGTACTCGATGCTATATAGGTCCGTCAGATCTTACATCAAGATCCGTGCAAAACTTTCTTTTCAGATTTTCTTTTTTCTCTCTTAAATCTCAGTCGAGTGAGACATAGCGATGCCATGAAACAGGGGCTCGGGCGCCATTAATGGAAAAGTTTGGAGGGAGGTGGGCCGCGGATAGAGGTCAAAGGGCTCTCCTCCCGATGAGCACGCGCAGGGGTCTGATCGCACGCCTCCCATACTCAAATAGCTACCCCGCATGGCACCTCCTAGCCAATAAAAAAGGGGACATGTGGCGACACGTAAATGGTAAGTAGAAAGCTCACGGTTTCAATAATACTTGTGTTTCCGATTTGTAATGTGACAACACTTGTTCCAAAATGACTTTGTTGATTGTTAATGTGTGCGCCATTGCAAATCGGACAAAAAAATTACCACAACATGTTGGTGTCATGTCATGACACCATGCCAAGTTTCATGATTTCCAGGCGAGTTTTGGATTTACGGGAATTTTAAAACCAAGTTTCTCGATGTTTTCAGCCGATCCAAGAGGCCCAGATGTTTGAATTCCATTCCCACTTCTTCCATGGGACCTAGAAATTCGCCTAAGTACACATAAATGATTTTCCGTCTAACTTTTGCGCACTGGAGCATGCGCTTGTACTTCAAATTTGAATTATGTGCATTAAATGTCTGGAAAATCAATTAAAGTATAAAAACAAACCCAGAATAATTCCAAAATTTATCATGAAACTACTATTTGGTCTAAGCTGCATGTGTAAACAAATCAAGGCAGGAGAAGACAGTGTATGTCGTTTCGCACACGGAGGTGACACATTCCCTCTTGGAACCACGAGCCTTCTTGAGAGAAGCTCCAGTTTGCAAGAAGCTTATACCAAAGCTTGTCCCAATTCGGCCAAAAAAATTACCACAGCATGTTGGTGCCATGTCATGACACCATGACAAGTTTCATGATTTTTCAGGCGTGTTTTGGATTTACAGGAATTAAAAAACCAAGTTTCTCAATATTTCTGGCCAAGCCACGACGCCTAGATGTTTGAATTCCATAACCATTTCTTGCATGGGACCTAGAAATTCATCCAAGGACACGCATGTGATTTTTCAACCAACTTTGGTGCACTAGAGCATGTGCTTGTAGTTCAAATTTGAATTATGCACATTAAATGCCCAGAAATTCAATTAATATATAAAAAGGCCAAACGAACCCGGAATAATTTCAAAATTTAGCACGAAACTCCTATTTGGTCTAAGCTGCCTGTGTAAAAAAATTAAGGTGGGACAAGGCAGTGTATGTTGTTTCGCACACGGAGGTGACACGTTCCCTCTCGGAACCAGGAGCCTTCTTGAGAGAAGCTCGAGTTTGCAAGAAGCTTATACTAAAGCTTGTCCCAATTGGGCCAAAAAAATTACCACAATATGTTGGTGCCATGTCATGACACCATGCCAAATTTCATGATTTTCTGGCGTGTTTTGGATTTACAGGAATTAAAAAACCAAGTTTCTCAATATTTCTGGCCGAGCCACGACACCCAGATGTTTGAATTCCATTCCCATTTCTTGCATGGGACCTAGAAATTCACCCAAGGACACATATGTGATTTTTCAACAACCAACTTTGGTGCACTAGAGCATGTGCTTGTAGTTCAAATTTGAATTATGCACATTAGATGCCTAGAAATTCAATTAATGTATAAAAAAGGCCAAACGAACCCGGAATAACTCCAAAATTTAGCGCAAAACTCCTATTTGGTCTAAGCTGCTTGTGTAAAAAAATTAAGGCGGGAGAAGGCAATGTATGTCGTTTCGCACACGAAGGTGACACGTTCCCTCTCGGAACCACGAGCCTTCTTGAGAGAAGCTCCGGTTTGCAAGAAGCTTATACCAAAGCTTGTCAAAATGCGTCCAATTTTTTTACCACAGCATGTTGGTGCCATGAAATGACACCATGCCAAGTTTCATGATTTTTAGGCGAGTTTGAATTTACAGAAATTTAAAAACCAAGTTTCTCAATGTTCCCGGCCGAGCCACGACGCTCAGATGTTTGAATTTCATTCCCATTCTTGCATGGGACCTATAAATTCACCCAAAGGCACACATGTGAATCTATCTCTTTTCCTACCTCACCCGGCCCTACCCCTCTGCATCCATCATCACCAAAGTTTGTTGAAAATCACATGTGTCTTTGGGTGAATTTATAGGTCCCATGCTAAGAAATGGGAATGAAATTCAAACATCTGGTCGTGGCTCGGCTCAGGGGAACATTGAGAAACTTGTTTTTTAAATTCCTAAAATTCAAAACTCGCCTAAAAATCATGAAACTTGGCATGGTGTCATTTCATGGCACCAACATGCTGTGGTAAAAAAATTGGACGCATTTTGACAAGCTTTGGTATAAGCTTCTTGCAAACCGGAGCTTCTCTCAAGAAGGCTCGTGGTTCCGAGAGGGAACGTGTCACCTTCGTGTGCGAAACGACATACATTGCCTTCTCCCGCCTTAATTTTTTTACACAAGCAGCTTAGACCAAATAGGAGTTTTGCGCTAAATTTTGGAGTTATTCCGGGTTCGTTTGGCCTTTTTTATACATTAATTGAATTTCTAGGCATCTAATGTGCATAATTCAAATTTGAACTACAAGCACATGCTCTAGTGCACCAAAGTTGGTTGTTGAAAAATCACATATGTGTCCTTGGGTGAATTTCTAGGTCCCATGCAAGAAATGGGAATGGAATTCAAACATCTGGGTGTCGTGGCTCGGCCAGAAATATTGAGAAACTTGGTTTTTTAATTCCTGTAAATCCAAAACACGCCAGAAAATCATGAAATTTGGCATGGTGTCATGACATGGCACCAACATATTGTGGTAATTTTTTTGGCCCAATTGGGACAAGCTTTAGTATAAGCTTCTTGCAAACTCGAGCTTCTCTCAAGAAGGCTCCTGGTTCCGAGAGGGAACGTGTCACCTCCGTGTGCGAAACAACATACACTGCCTTGTCCCACCTTAATTTTTTTACACAGGCAGCTTAGACCAAATAGGAGTTTCGTGCTAAATTTTGAAATTATTCCGGGTTCGTTTGGCCTTTTTATATATTAATTGAATTTCTGGGCATTTAATGTGCATAATTCAAATTTGAACTACAAGCACATGCTCTAGTGCACCAAAGTTGGTTGAAAAATCACATGCGTGTCCTTGGATGAATTTCTAGGTCCCATGCAAGAAATGGTTATGGAATTCAAACATCTAGGCGTCGTGGCTTGGCCAGAAATATTGAGAAACTTGGTTTTTTAATTCCTGTAAATCCAAAACACGCCTGAAAAATCATGAAACTTGTCATGGTGTCATGACATGGCACCAACATGCTGTGGTAATTTTTTTGGCCGAATTGGGACAAGCTTTGGTATAAGCTTCTTGCAAACTGGAGCTTCTCTCAAGAAGGCTCGTGGTTCCAAGAGGGAATGTGTCACCTCCCCCTGTGCGAAACGACATACACTGTCTTCTCCTGCCTTGATTTGTTTACACATGCAGCTTAGACCAAATAGTAGTTTCATGATAAATTTTGGAATTATTCTGGGTTTGTTTTTATACTTTAATTGATTTTCCAGACATTTAATGCACATAATTCAAATTTGAAGTACAAGCGCATGCTCCAGTGCGCAAAAGTTAGACGGAAAATCATTTATGTGTACTTAGGCGAATTTCTAGGTCCCATGGAAGAAGTGGGAATGGAATTCAAACATCTGGGCCTCTTGGATCGGCTGAAAACATCGAGAAACTTGGTTTTAAAATTCCCGTAAATCCAAAACTCGCTTGGAAATCATGAAACTTGGCATGGTGTCATGACATGACACCAACATGTTGTGGTAATTTTTTTGTCCGATTTGCAATGGCGCACACATTAACAATCAACAAAGTCATTTTGGAACAAGTGTTGTCACATTACAAATCGGAAACACAAGTATTATTGAAACCGTGAGCTTTCTACTTACCATTTACGTGTCGCCACATGTCCCCTTTTTTATTGGCTAGGAGGTGCCATGCGGGGTAGCTATTTGAGTATGGGAGGCGTGCGATCAGACCCCTGCGCGTGCTCATCGGGAGGAGAGCCCTTTGACCTCTATCCGCGGCCCACCTCCCTCCAAACTTTTCCATTAATGGCGCCCGAGCCCCTGTTTCATGGCATCGCTATGTCTCACTCGACTGAGATTTAAGAGAGAAAAAAGAAAATCTGAAAAGAAAGTTTTGCACGGATCTTGATGTAAGATCTGACGGACCTATATAGCATCGAGTACGACTTATAACAAGACTTATGAATATAAGGATGGTGACAGTGGATAATAATTGGCTTACATATTTAGGAAGATAATTAAAAAAGCCACATGCGGCAACGCTCGAAATACACAAGGGCAAAAGAAGAAGGAAGACAACGATCTGGCTCGCTGGTCTCTACTTTTTTGACGCGTTGCTGCATGCCGTGGGAATTAGTAGGCTCCGCGGCGAGCGGCGATGAGCTCTTTCGTGTCCTCAAGATGCTGCTTGAGAGCATCCGTGGATTTTCCACCAGCCTTTGGCACTCGATGCGGAGCATGGCATTCTCGTCCTTAAGTTTCTTGACGATGACGTCGGTCCTCTACAACAAGGCAGTGGTCTCCTCGTGCTGCTTTGTTGTTCCGGCGATCTACGCCCTCAGCAGGTCGCGCTCGGTGCGGAGCTTCACCTTCTCCTCCCCTAGTCCCTGGATGACGCTGGTAGCACTTTCAAACGAGGCATTCATCTCGTCCTACTGCTTCATCCAGTCGGAGATTCGACCCATCGGGTCATCGAGAATAGCGTGCATGCGCCTATGAGAGTCCTCGCCTGCCCGTGGGCCATTTTACCAGGTTGCTGCTGCACGAGAGGACATCTCTGCTGCATTCGGGGCGCAGCGGTACATCTCAGCTACTTTCGCGGCGTGGCCGGACCAGTCTGCTGCATCGACGGCACGACGGGACCTCCGTGCTACTACAGCCGTGCGGCAGGACATGTCGGCTGCTTTCGCGGCGAGGCGGGACATCTCTCGTGCTTCCGCTTTCATGCTCACCTCTCCCTGGTAGTAATATCTCGACCCAAAACTCACGCTGGCCATGGCAGACGCAAGGGAACGACGATGAATGACTTGTTTGCTTTTGTGGATGAGGATCGAGTTGAGGAGGAATGTGCAATCATCTTGTAGTAGTATTTATAACTGAATACTAATATGCTCCTAAGTGGGAAACCATTTAGGTTTTGATCGGTGTGAACAGGTTTGCAATTAAATATAGCATGGTAGTAATTTGGAATGTGACGGGACACAGGCTCAAAATTTATTGACAGTTCTATAATTTCTAAGTGTGGCACTATTCTCGGACGACGTAATGTAGGCACGCTTTCTCAGGAGCGTACATGGCGATTGCACCATAGGATGCACCGCAATAAGCGATGTCAGCACACGTCTTGTTCTAACAATCGTGCACGCTCGTTATTACCATTGCGCATGCTTCTTTTAATTAGAATGTGTGCCCGTCTAGCGCACACACGTTGATCTGTCTAACTGTTTCTATTTGTTGTGGTTAATCGCAAATAGCTCATCTGTGTGAAGTGTATGCCGTCAATCGCAAACATGTTGATCTGGCTGACCGTTTCTATTGTGTTTCCTAATCGCAAACAGTTCATCCGTTTGAAGTGTATGCCCTCAATCGCACACACCTTCATCTGGCTGCCCGTTTCTGTTGTCCCATCTCATCACAAACAGTTAATTCGACTGAACTGTATGCCATATATTGCAAATGCCTTCATTTGGCTGCCTGTTTATGTTCTTCTTCCTCATCAAAAACATTTCATTGAACTGAACCGTATGCCCCGCATCACACACACAACTAAAATCTGAACCGTGTTTGATGTATCCGCCATCGCAAATGTTTTGCATCTTTTTTAGGTTTTTTTACATCACCGTTTTGCGATTAATGCATCACACATAGTTTCATCGAAGAATCTCTGATCGTAGTGTCGCGTTAGCAGCATCCTGTAGTAGTGTTAGCTCACCATATAAAATTCCATATAGATAGTACTCCCTCAAATGTATACTAGATGCCCCACCCACAAACGAGTCATCATGGTCTTTTGTTGTGAGACGATAGACACTTTTAATAGTGAAACTTCAGGATTTCTCTGGGAACCAAGCAAGGAAATCAACATGATTCCTCAGCGACGTACATATCCTCAAAATTTGTTGCACATCCACGTCCCAGAAATGTTGCCGGAGACACTCCAGATTCCATCCACCATGATCAAAAAGGAAATCTGAAACTCGATTAAACTGACGGTTTCTTTTTGGAGTGATCTGTCGTAGGTCGTTAACCCTAGGTATGCAAGGATCCCGTCACGTATGTACCATAGAGCCATCAACAATTCTCCAAATAATTCCTTCTTTCACTAGCTGAAGGCCATACTCAATGCCTTTCCAGAAGCCAAAGAACAACCAGAAAACATTGTATCCAGAATATTTCCGTTTGGATAATATTTTGCTCAAAGTAGTCGAGCACACAAACTATCCGGGGTTTCAATCATCCACCACGTCTGTCTAGCTAGCAGGGCTTGGTTGAAAGCGCGCATATCTCTGAACCCCGATGCCACCCTTTGATTTTGCAAGGCGCATTTTATCCCAACTGAGCCAAGCCATTTCTCTCTTTCCTTTGCCAACTCCCCATCAATATTGTCTCATCATGCGTGCTAAATTGCCACACACAGAAGCAGGCAATTTGAAGACGCTCATAAAATATGTGGGGATAGCTTGCGCAAAAGACTTAGTTAGAATCTCCTTATTACCCAAGTACATGAAATACTCGCTCCAATCTACTAGCTTCTTACTAATTCTTGCTTCAGTTGTTTCAAACCTACCTTTGTGCATCCTACCTTCTGGCACTATGGAAGGCCCAAATACTTTGGCTCAAAGACATCTTTTCTAATATCTAGGATTCTTTTAATGCCATTTGCCACTGTCCTCGAACAGTTATCAGAAAAAAGGATGGAACACTTTGAAGGGTTAAAAGTTGACCCGTGGCCGCTGCACAAGTGTTCAACAAACCTTTGACAATTGTAGTTTATTGTTCGGAAGCCCGGAAAAATAATTGAAAATCATCCAAAAATAATAAATGAGAGATCACCGGTGCACGTCCACATATCCTTACACCTTACATACTCCCGTCCATAATTGCTTTGTTGACAAGAACAGAGAAAGCATCGGCCACAAAAGAAACAAAAACAGAGATAATGGATCACCATGTCGAAGTCCTCGTGAAGGTGTGAAGGAATTTAAAATTTTACCATTAAACTGCTGGAATTTTTTCTATTTTGGGCCAGCCCAATAGTAGTTTTAGAAATTCCTAATAAATCCTAGAGGCCCACGCAGCCCATTCATGCAAGGCAAGAGATGGAACTAAAGTTTAGTCCCACATTGCTAGTTTGGTGGGAGTTGGACCTCCTTATAAGGGAGGATGTTTCCCTACATGTATGAGCATGAAAACAAGAGGGACATTCACGCGCGTTCCTCCTTCACTGCCCACCTCGCCACAACACGATGCGCCGCGCCGCGGGTTGAGGGAATGAGCCGAGCCGATGTCTAAATTTTGCCACGCATAACTTGTATACGAAAGGTCACACGGAAGCTCAAAAGATTTTTTCCATAGTGGAGACTGAATGCGAATGGTGCAGCCGAAGTCTCTTCGTCTCACCTTCTGATGCTGCCCTCTCGCCTCTCTCTCCTGTGCCTATAAAAGGGAGGTCGCTCCTCGCCAGAGATACACACCAGAATAACACATTCCTTCTCGCCCCCATGTTTCTGAGCACTGAGCTACTGCTACGTTCTTCCCCATCCTGGCTTGCGGCATGCACCGCAGGTCAGGACAGTAGGCCTCCGAAACCGCACCTCTTTAATTCCTGTACGGGAGAAGGGTGATAAAGTTTTGGGGACGCGACTACTGACTTCTTCATCACGGACGCCCCGGACTCCGACGAGTACTTCCCCAATGATGACTTCTTCCCTGATGTCGACAACCTCTTCGACGACATGGCTGGCAACGACACCGACCCCAAGACTAGTGCTTCCACTGCTGCTGCACCGTACGTTCTCATGCTCTTTCTGTTTGATGTTCTGCCACAGCTTCTGGCTATAGTGTCTGCTCTAGATATGCTCGATTCTAGTTCATATATTCAGATGCTATTTACCTTCTCTCTATCAGATTGCATGACTTGTTATATCTCTGCTACAATAGTCATTTTTTATCTACTATTTCCGTTAATAAAATCATATGGTAAATTTCTCATATTTCCAACAATTCAAAAACCTAATCAAAGGCAATTTACCTCGAGTGTTTTTGCTGCTTCCATGAGACCTCCTATGTTTGAGGGTATCCACTATAAGAGATGGTGTGTGAGAGCAGTCTTATGGTTTCAAACCATGAGTTGCTATGACACCACTCTTGGCAAACCTGAAGGAGATTATGATGCTCAACAGGAACAAGCTTTTTAGAAAATGGATACTCTGTTTAAGGCTTCTCTCTTGAGTGTTCTTGGTGAGAACATAGTTGATGCTTATGCGTCAATTGACAATGGAAAAGATATATGAGACGCACTCGAGGCCAAGTTTGGGGTCTTGGGTGCCGGCACTGAGCTGTACATCATGGAATAATTCTATGACTGCAGGATGACTGGAGAGCACTCCGTGGTTGAGCAAGCTCACGAGATACAATCATTTGCTAGAGAACTTCAGCACTTCAATTGTATGCTACCAGACAAGTTTGTTGCCGGAGGCATCATCACTAAGCTTCCTCCTTTGTGGAGGAACTTTGCTACCTTACTGAAACACAAGAGACATGAGTTTTCCGTTCCGGATCTTATTGGTACTCTTGATGTGGAAGAAAAGGCGAGAGCAAAAGACACACGTGCTCGAGGTATTGAGGGAGGATCTAGTGCCAATCTGGTACAGAAGAAAATTTTCCAGCCCCACAAGTTCAAGAACAAGGGCAAGTTTGATGGTAAATCAAAGTTTGATGGGAAGAACAAGGTTGTACAACACACCAACTCAAGAAGAAGAATGATAAGAAGAAAGGTGTTTGTCATGTGTCCGAAGATCCTGACCATTGGGCTTCTAGTTGCCCTAATCGTTATGACAAGCATCATCTTGGGAAAGGCGGCAAGACTGCTAATGTTGTCATTGGTGACACTGACATGAAGGATGCTGGGTATGGTATATTTTTATTTCCCACTATTCTTTCAGTATGTCATTCTCCTGATTGGTTGATTGTGTAAGTGCATCTAGTGCCACCCCTAGTTGGTTTTGGAGTATTGACGACAAACCTAGCTGAGGGACTAATGTGTTTGTGAGAATTGTAGGAAAACACAGGTAGAAGTCCCTCATTGATTCGGTTTTACTACCAGAGATGACCCCTAAAAATATACGAAGACATTGAAGACAATGGTGGCTTATGAAGATATTCATATTGAAGACAATGACATGATAAGACTCCCTATGAAGCTTTTGGAACTCGAAGACCTAGATCCTTCGTAGTTTTATTTCATTCATGTTGTGTCATAGGAACCACCGTACTGTTAAGTGGGGTCGAAGAGAACCAGTCAGAATGACTGAAGTGATGCCTAATTCAAATCCTATGTCTTCGAGCGAAGACTTTGAGAGAAAATCTTGTCCAGAGTCAGACAAGTCAGCTTTACTTGTAGCCCAAGTAAAGTTGCCGTGTGAGTTCAAAATTCGACCGTTGGTACACGTGTCAGTTCCTTAGTGACCCAAGGTCATTTTGGACAGATCAGGTCGGGTTGCCAAGTGGCTATAAATAGTCCACCCCCCACAACCATAAACGGTTGGCTGCTCAGATTTCAGTGCACGGCTTTTGTCGTTTGAGAGCAACCCACCTCGAAGCCTTTGAAAGAAAAATTCCCAGTGAGGAGAAAAGCCCTAACCACCCAGAGCCAGAGTAAATTGGGCATCACTTAAGTCTTCGTGTCTGTGTGATTTGAAGACTTATTACACTTGAGGACTGTGCATCCTCCAGACGGTTAGGCGTCGCATTCTGAGCATCCAAGAGAAATTGTGGATTGTCAGTGAACGAAGTCTGTGAAGGTTTGGGAGTCTACCTTGAAGACTTACCTGAGTGATTGGGCGAGGTCTGTGTGACCTTAGCTCAAGGAGAAAACGGTGAGGACTGGGTGTCTTGGACTAAGTGTCCTTGACTGGGTGTCCGGGATTGTGTGTCCTTTGGTTTAAATACCTAGCCGCTCCAACCAGACGTACAGTTGTCACAGCAACTGGAACTGGTCCAACAAATCATTGTCTTCAACGTGTCACTGGTTTCATCTTCACTTCCTTTCGCTTACAGTTATTCTTTGTGAAGCCATTGCATGTTTGCTTTATCTTTTGTCTTCACAACATGAATGTATGATCTGTTCGGCTTCATAACTTCTTCCTACCTGATCCTTATTACACTGAAGCTGTTTGTCATTGCGCTTTCACTCTATTGAATACATGACCATGGCTGGCCTAGTGTAATCTAACTTCCGCTGCATAGTAATAGGCATGATCTTAACTGTTTGTCTTCACAACTCTCACGTTTTTAAGACTTTCATAAAAATCGCCTATTCACCCCCCCTCTAGTCGATATAACGCACTTTCAGATTGACATGGGTCCTAATATGAATGTATGCAGTGATATTTCCATGTTTTCGTCTTATCAGACCGCAGGGACTTCAACCGCGTCGATGAGCAACGGTTCAAGTGCTTCTGTTCGTGGTGTTAGCATGGTCGATCTGAAGTTTACTTTGAGGAAGATCGTGCGGCTGAAGAACGTGCATTATGTCCCCTCCGTCAATAAAAATCTTGTTAGCAGATCTCTTCTGTGTAGAGATGGCTACAAGCTTGTCTTTGAGTTGAATAAATTTGTAATATCCAAGTATGGAACTTTTGCCGGTAAAGGCTATGAGTCAGGAGGCCTCTTTCGTTTATCCTTGTCAGATGTTTGCAATAAAGTTGTTAATCATGTTTGCAATAATAGTGAATCAAATGTGTGGCATTTACGTCTTTGGCATGTTAACTTTGGTTGCATGTCGCGACTAGCGAAGTTGAACTTAAACCCCAGTTTCACCATTGTCAAGGGATGTAAGTGTCAAGTGTGTGTGCAATCTAAGCAACCTCGTAAGTCTCATATGACTGCGGAAACAAGAAATCTTGCACCACTAGAGCTCATACATTTAGATCTTTGTGGAATGAATGGTGTGTTGACAAAAGGTGGAAAGAAGTACT